>NC_056739.1:1771410945-1771588765 GCF_019279795.1 Protopterus annectens | reverse complement strand
AATTAGGTGTTGATTGCTCATTACGGCTCCATTTACACTGCTTCCGCATTTCCTCGTATTCTCCGCATTACCTTCCTATATCCGTGATTGTGGACGGGAGGCCGCCACATGACTGGTTTAGGGAACGTAGTCATCCTCGTGCACATGCATCTGTGCACGCATTATGTACTCTCAGCGCATCTATTTCCTCACATGCCAGTCCTGATGCTGTGATGTGCATTGTACAGCCCAGATTTGCTGACCTCCAATATCCTTCCTCCTACAGTGGCACACCCCTCTGTGGTTGACATGTATCTCGTGTAGGCCACTCCTCGGTGTAGTACCGCTCGCTTTGCTCCATCCTTACACCGGCGCCGCTTTTGCGATTCACTATTATCTGCCTCATTTGCATGGAATTGACTACTAATACATGGTTATGGCGAACACCGCCACCACTCCTTGACAACCATTGCGCTGGGGTTGAAGCTTTACATACATACTATGGTGTGTGGTGGCTGTGCAGCTGATGTGTGTTATACTGCTCTTTTAGGACATTGTCATATTATTTCATTGCTTTGCAACTTCTGTGCACATATCCCGGGGTCTGCTGTTCTTTCTACGTCGTGCCATTTTTGTCATTTTTTTCATTTTCTGCATATTTTCTTTGGACATTCTCGTTGCCTTTCCACATTCGCATATAGCACCAATATGATACCTGACTTTGACAGCCTTCCGTTACTCCTCGGTCATGTTTGGGTAAATGTAAACCGTTTTTTTTGGTTTACATTGCCGTGTCCTTACGCTACGCCTGCGCCACTTCGTGGATCGCTATTTGCCCTCATTTGCATGGTGCAATACCGCACACAGTGTGTTTTGCATACCTACGCCGGGGGCGGAGACGGTCCGGCGCACGCCGGTAGTGCACGTGGAATTCATTCATACCTGAATCGCTCAGCAGCCATATTTGGCGTTATAACGCCGACGCTATGCTGGCGCCTGGCGCAAGGTTCATGAATCCCGGGGGCTATGTTTAGCAAGGGCATTATTTAAGTTCTTTGCCCTGATGGCTCCTAGATGCTCCTTAATTCTGTCTGAAAGTTTTCTTGTAGTTTTACCTACATAAAATGCTTTACAAGATGCACAAATACCTGCATATACTACTGCTGTAGAATGGCAGAAGAAATATTTTGAAAACTTAATAGTATAATTACAATGTGTGAACGTGTATTGAGATCCTGTGAATATTTCCTTTCTACTAGCTCAGTATTAATTACTACGCCTAAAAGAAGTCTGAATTTATATAATTAAGATTCTTCTAGTGCACGGTGTTTATTTTATATATATATATATATATATATATATATATATAAAATAAACACCGTGCACTAGAAGAATCTTAATTATATAAATTCAGACTTAACAACAAGCAGGAAGTTACACGACATAAAAATAGAAGTGTTTTTACACCGAATATGCCATCACATATTGAATGCTTTTTAAGGATTTGTGAAAATCAATATTACCATTTGTTTAACAACACAAGTAAGAAAGGAAGATTTTATAATCTTACACCAATGGAAACACTTTCCTTAAATGAACTTACACAGAATCCACATATAGCTGTAAAACCAGCAGACAAAGGAGGAGGAGTGGTGGTCTTAGACAGCCATGAATATGTCACTAATATGGTTACCATGCTATCAGAAGTTAATACATATATTCCTATAACATCACAAGAGGTAACTCATATCATAAAAACAGTAAAAGAAGTTCTTTATGACCTTCTCATGTGTCGCCAAATTAGCCCAGAAATTTTTGAATATTTGACTATAGAATATCCCACCATACCAATAATTAAAGGGATACCCAAAATACATAAAGAAGTGTATCTCATTCCCCTTAGACCCATTGTATCAGGGGAAAATTGGAATACAGCACACATTTCTACTTTTTTAGAAGATACTTTGAGACCAGTAGCAAACCAATTTCCTACCATACTTAAGGATACATATGATTTACTTAACAGTATAAAAAACTTAGAACTTGATAGCAGTAGTCATAATATATTAATAACTATGGTTGTAAAAAATCTATTTACATCAATACCAAATGACATCGGTATAGAATATATAAGAGAACTTTTAACAAAAGAGACTACTTTTACCAATGACAAGGTTATCCTAATATGTCAGCTTTTAGAGTTAGTACTCACAAATAACATCTTTATATTTGGCGATACTTATTATTTGCAAAAATGGGGGGTAGCCATGGGCACCCCCTGTGCAAATACTTACGCCAATCTGGTAGTCCTATGGTGGGAAAAGTCATATCTCTTTAGTAATGACAAATATAAATTTGTTAAGTTCTACAAGCGATTTGTGGACGACATAATAATCATTTGGGAGGGCACCCTAGAACTATTTGAAACATTTCTACAATATCTAGAAACTACTACCACATTTTTAAAATTTACTAAAGAAACTTCTACAAAGGAGATAAATTATCTTGATGTTACACTCAGTTTAACACCAGAGGGCAATATTGTCTCTACTCTCTATAGGAAACCAGTTTGGAAAAATGCCATCTTGACATTTGATAGCATGCATCCGAGACATACTTTCTATGGCATAGTCAAAAGTCAGTTCACAAGGATACTTAGACTTTGTACCAAAACCGAAGATCTTTTAAAATAAGCTAATTCCATGGAGGCTTTATTTATTAATAGAGGCTATGATCTAAAAATGGTCAATAACATCAAAAAAGAAGTCTTGGGAGATAGAATACCCCCAGAAAACGATAGTCCTTACAGATGCTATAATATACATTCATCTAATAACTACAAAAGGAAAGATAGAGTTGAAAATTATACAAAATATACTATTACATACACTAGTGATATTAAAAACATACAACAGATTATTCAGGACAATTGGAATATTTTAACTACTGATTCACAAACGAAAGACATTGTGGGAAAATATCCCAGATTCCTATACAAAAATAGTAGGAACCTTAAAAGAATTCTATGTGGTGATCATAATATTATGTTGGATGAAAAAAGTAATGAAAAGAACATCATTGAACCAGTGACTAAAGGTACTTTTCCATGTCACAAATGCAACAGATGTAAATATATAACAGAAATACAACCTTTTAAACATCCAAATACTGATTATGTCTTTGTTCCCAAGTTTTATGCTAACTGCCACACACGCAATTTAATTTATCTTGCCACATGTACAGCATGCCAGGCATTTTATGTAGGATTAACTAAGAGGAGACTACAAGAGCGAATATATAACCATTTATATGATATTCGTAAGGCTGTGGAAACCAACGCACTAGCCAAACATATTGTTGAATATCCCACCCATTCGTTTTGTTTTAGAGTTCTACAAGTGATACCACAGAACATCAGAGGTGGAGATTCAGAGAATGATCTGGCTCTCGCTGAGCTAAATTGGATATTAAAATTAGGTGCACATATATCCCCAGGCATTAATAATTATTTATCTATTAAGCCTGCATTGCTATATAGAAAATAATTAGACATTTTACATTCATTTCATCTAACTATATGAATATTGAATTGTAAATATATGTACACGTATAACATATTATACATACACACTCATATACTTTAAGCATACAGTGTATATTTCAATATAATATTTTTAAAATATATGTACATCATTTTATATTATGTCTGATTTGGGTAGATATATTAGTATTTTTTATTCACACATAATATGAATTAAACTTATTTATTCATTGTGACATAAAATATTTTACATCTTTTTTCTCATCAAGTGATAATTTGAGAATATGGTTGTTTCAACATGAAACTCACTGTTTATGATTGACGGACTTAACAACAAAAAGTATTAGTACTAACCGTCATGTTTAATTCTTTGTATAATATATAATGTATATTTATTAATTTATCAGAATAATCCCTTGATATAGTAATCAGACATATATGTAGTTATAATATATTGATCTGCTTTTACTAGTTAGATATATAAGAAAATTAAGCGTATAGCATCATTACACTTTTAAAGATTATATATTTTCTTTATGTTTTATTATTTATGAGAATTAGGTATTTATATACATATAACAGAAATAAATTTTGCACTCATGTTTTAAATAATGAATGTATAATACATGGTTCTTTTAAATGAATTATTTTATTTCAATTAATTAGTTTCCCGCGCTTAGCGGATATATAAATACATAACAGCTGTTTAGAAATCATTATCTGATGAAGCGTGGATGGACCACGCGAAAGCGCTCATATTTTGTTCTCTTGAATAAAGCTTTTGGATATTTTGCAAGTTCTTGGACTCTCTCTGATTAACTACTAGTGTTTCAACACCGTATATTTCTGACAACATCTTTCGTGGTTGGTATCTCACTTTTTCACGTATTGCTGTTTCGGAGTTTTTGGTGAGCAAACCATTCAGCAGGGACGCTGACTATTTTTTCTACATATATACATATATATTTTAGATATATGCATGTATATATTTAAATTAGTTTTGTTAGCCAGGTGATTTGGTTGCGAGACCCTTTTCAGCCATAACCAAAGCACAGAGGAAGCACAAAAACAAAAGTAGATTTTACAACCTCATTTCAAAATACTTAGGTGGAAGCTTTTAACAATAATAAGTATTGTCTTCAGTACATGATCTGTGAAATTAATCTTAATACTGGAATAGGAAAAAGCCTGGAAGAACTGGTGCCAATTCAAAACGCTCACAACCAGACAAGCCTTTCTCGAACTTAGAAATAAGGCAAAAAAAAACTCAAGACGACAAACAGAATCACATCTCCCTACAAAGGAAACACAGTAACAACCCACAAAAGTTCTAGGCAGCAATGAACAACATCCTACAGCCCGGAACCCCCCCCCACCACCAAATATAGCATGTTCTAACTTAGACATAGCCTCCAGTTTAAATAATTAGTTTACTTCCTCTGTTCTTAAACTCATAAATGACACAGGTCCCACCAACCCCCCACAATCCCCTAAAGCCCAAACAAACACTACCCACTTCTCACTCAAGCCAGTACCGGTATCAACCATTCAAAAACTCTTAGCTAGAATCAAACTGACCACCCTTACTACAGACAATCTCCCCGCCAAATACCTTCAACTAGCATCCAGGGCCATAGCTTACCAAATTTCATTACTAATAAATAGATCCATCACTGAACACACCATTCCATCCTTGTGGAAAAACTCATTCATCATTCCCTTTCACAAAGGCAGCCCTTCCGCTGACCTCTATAACTACTGACCTATTGCAATCCTGTCAACCCTATCCAAGATTCTAGAAAGGTGTATCCATCACCAACTCCTCACCCACCTCCTCTCTAACAACCAACTATCGGAAACTCAACACTGCTTCCACCCATCCCATAGCACCACCACTACTCTAAATAACTTCATCAACACTGTAAACTCATACAGGAACCAAGGCAAACTAATCTCACCTACCTAGACTTATCGAAAGCATTCTATACAGTCTCCTAAAATAAACTCCTAACCTGCCTCTCTGAGCTCAACATCGACAGACCCACCCTGTTCTGGTTCAGTAGTTACTTAAGCATCCATCTCCAGTCTGTCAAATGGCTTAACTACCTATCCTCTCCACTCCTATTCACACTTGTTGTACCACAAGGTTCAATTTTTGGCCCCTTCTTTTCAACATCTTCACAAACCAACTTCACCTAGCTACCACAAAAGCTGAAATAGTCCAATACGCTGATGAGACAACCCTGATCTGCTCTGCATCTGATATACAACTTCTCCAACAAAAACACAAAAATCCTTCACAGAGATAGAACTTTGGCTAAATAAATCCCAATTAATATCAAACCCAAGGAAAACACAGCGTATGCTGTTTCTCAAAACAAGGAACAATGATCTCACCTTTTCCGTGCTCTCAACCAACAAAAAACTCATCTCCCCAGTCCCAGAGGCCAAATTACAAGGACTCACAATCGACCAGCAACTAAAATACAACACACATATATCTCTATCTCCAAAGTCCACAAAAAGCTAGGGACCCTCTACCGTAGCACAAGTTACCTAACCTCTGAATCTAGAATCACCATAGCTAGGACCCATCTATTATCAACATTACTTTATACATCCCAAGTGCTAACTAACCTAAATAAAACTGACCTTAACAAACATTCCATATGTTACAACAAAATTGCCAGGTTCGCAACCAGTGCCATATCTCACTCCCACCACTGACAGTCCCTAAACACACTACACTGGCTAGAATTTCCCAGCTCATTACAATACCATCAACTTAACCTAGTTCACCAAATCCTATACTATCCTGATAAAACCCCTGCCCTGACTGGACTTCTAAATTTCTACAATTCAAATAGACATCTATGCTCCAGTAGCAAAGCTCTGATCACAAATATCCCATGTAAAAACAGCTCTGGGGAATCTCTCTTCCCCAAATGAAGTTGCATAAACATGGAATACTCTGCCTCCTGACCTCATATTACAAAATTGTACCTCAACTTTCAAAAATCTCCTTAAAACTCACCTCTACACCATCCACTTATGTAACTGCAATTGACCCCCCTGAAACCTATCCCATCTGCAGGTTTCTATCGCCTCTTTCTTCAGGAAAATGAGTACTATGCTCTATTGATGCTCAATGTATATAGTGTATATATTAGTAAATATGTTCTTACTATGAAAATGCCTTGCATTTGCATTGCACATATATTGTACCTGTGCTAACTCATGAAAGTGCTACGCTCAGAAATTTGTACTCCAACTTTGTATTCTCAACTTGTTAACTCTTATCCAACATATATTTAATAACTCCTGTTACCATGTAAGCTCTGTAACCTAATACTGTTATCATGTATAACTCTTTATTCTGTTACTGTATGGAGCTTTTCTACCCAGGACTCTGTTGAAAATGGACACTTGAGGTCCAGTCAGACTATCCTGGTAAACAAATGTTAAATAAATAGATAAATAAATTAGAACGGCTTAGGTTGATGAGGTTATCCACATCTGTCCAAGCCTTTTGAATTCAAAGACTGTTCTTGCACAGAGGTTTTCCCCTCAATGGGGCCTTAACATGGAGAGCAGTCTCACATGGAGAGCAGTCTCAAAGCCATTTGCTAAGGCAGCAGTCCAGGATAGTGGCTAAAGGTATGCTCTCCCTTTGAAATGTTTGCACCTCCTGATTTGCTCAGCTGAGTGATTCAAGGAATCACTTGTACATTTAAAATTTTACTCTACAAGGAAAAAGTGACCAGTGGTATTTCTTACTGTGACCATTACATTTTCTAACCATTATGCTGACAATCTGTTTTGGGCAATCAATGTGAGTTTTAAGGATTTTATTGAATCCTAGCCTAAGACTTGTGTGCAGTAACACCAAGGATAAAGAAACAATTATGAGCAAAGAAAACAATTTACACTCTTGAAGAGACAAGAGCTTGTGCATGTGTGGATGAGAGAGAGACAGAACAAACACTGTGAAAGAGAAAGAAAATATGAAAAGAGGATTTTGCATGCTAGTCTCAGCAATTATCTTCAGAATCTTATAATTGTATAGCTTTCTAGTATTTACCTCTTCAGCAATAGAAGGTATTATTTTATGTTAGCCTTAGTTCACATCTAACGAAGTTAAAGAATATCAGTACCAAGTTATATAAGGAAGACAGGCATATAGTAATTTTATTTCTAAGAAGGCTTCTTACTGGAGAAAGTTTCAGCCACTACTTGCAAACAGTTTTAGCAAGTATATCATGACAATTTTTTTGACATAGTGATAATTTAATTGTGGTGATTATCTAATACAATACTTTTGAATCTTGTAATTAATAATCTCACTTAGTATTACTTACCAAGAAAAGTATGCAGTTACAGCTATTCCTGAGATATGGGGTACTTTTAAGTTCCTTGCTTTCAGCAATTATAGTTTATTTTTAAATCACCATAAAAAGACACAAATGGGTATTCCACGACTATGACTGCATTAGTAATATCCTAGAAGGTAAGCATAAAGTTTGCTTCTTCACATGATGATTCAGTTAGTAATAACTGGAATATGCACAGTCTGAGATACTTTACTTAAAGAAGAGCTGTTTGTTATACTGAATGTAATTGCAGTAAAGAAAGACCATTAAGCAGCTCTGAATTTTCTTCCTCTCACCTTATAAGATTTCTTTTCCTACCTTTAGAGGGTGATCAATGGAGGTTACAAATATGCTAAGTTTAAAATATGTATAAGGGGTGTTTGCTATCATGGTGACCGGCATATTGAGCTATGCACTGAGGTTTGAATGACCCCAGGGTAATGAACACTGTCTGTCATCACACTGATTGGCATAAGAAAAAAATTGTTTACACTACATATTTTTAAAAGCCAGCCACATCTTTAAGAATTCTGGACTCAGTCATCAACATCATAATGTCAACACTTAATGAGGAAACTGTTACCAGTATTTTGACAGCATAATGAATTTTTAAACTGCTGTCAAGCTTGAACTGTCTACCAGCATTAATGAAGCGTATACATCCATGTCACACCAAGGGACCAAGGTCAGTAAAACTGACATTTGCAAGTTACCTTTTAGTCACTGAAAATTTCACCTCACCTGTCTCCTACATTAAGACCTTAGGAGCATTGTGGGTCTGTTCTTTTGAAAAGAATGTTTAAACAAATAAACTACAAACAAGTCATGGTGTCTTAGGATACCTTCAGCTATAAATTAATAACTTGTTTTGACAGTTTAACATGTAATTAAAAAATCCTGGATGAATTATACATATTCTTAATAATATATCATTATAAATGTCATCTTACAACTGAAGAATTCCACCAACTTATATAATTTTGCTGTTACATAGTGGGCATTAGACAAATAATAGCACCTGATTATGTTAACAGTTTAACCAGAGAATGTCCAAACAACCTAGAGAGAGAGAGAGAGAGAGAGAGAGAGAGAGAGAGAGAGAGAGAGCTCACTGAGTATTAGAAAAAAATTGAAAAATCTATTATGTCGATAATCAGAAATCCGATTTAATGGAGACCGGCTAAAACCATACAGCGAAAGTTCTTTAGTCAATAAGAAATTGATTACAGGGTCAAAATCCAAAGACAAATCAATAAATATTGCAGCTGTAAGGTTTTTTTACATTGATAGCATGGTAGAATAGATCAGTAAAATAGTAAAGGGCAGTGCTGCTGCAATGGCCTTTATTAATCAGTGCTGGTGGCTAGACAGTAGGCCATAGGTGTCAAACTTGTGTAGTTGTGACGCAGCAAGGCTTTTCCTAGCTTTCAGTTGGATGATGCAGCACTGTAATAGACTGGATTATGGGCCTAGTGCTTGATTCTTGTCTGTGTGAAAGAATACTGTAAGCAGTTTCCCTGATGTCAGGAAATATACCAGCGTAAAATGATAATGATGTTCATTACACAGCAATAATGAAAGTATCAGGCCTTGATAAATATAGGATGCAGCCATCAGAGCCAGGCTTTCCACAGGAAGGAATTTTCTTGAGCCATTTGATGATTTCAGATATGGTAACCAAATTAAAGTGAAAACTGCTACTAAAGCCAAATAGGGATTTTGCGGAAGTGTTGAAATTAAATGAAGCTGAGGCATTATCTATGCTGAAGCAGAATTATTTAGAAAAGTGGGATCCAAATGTTGTGGTTGTTTATTCGGTGTCATATAGCAGAATGTCATTTACCATTCAGTAACAACACTGGTGCTAAAATTACCATCCAGAAAGGTTATTAATCTGTAAAGTTAATCTTTCCAGAAATCACTTAGATTTCCAAGAAGGGCATTTTAATTAATTTATTTATTCATTCATTCATTAATTTTTTCATTTGGAAATGCTGTTTTTGTCCTGCTTCCAAAAGGATGGGGGTCAGTAGAGACTGTGTATGTGAGGCAGAGGTTTCACCTTAACAGCTTGTAGGACATTAAGAAGAGGGATAGAGAGCATCCAGGTGGTCAGAACAGCTTTTGTGATTTAGACCCTTGATTTTATTGGTGAACAAACATTATGGTCACTTAAACTGAGTCAAGTGCTTGGACAGGCACATGCCAAATGGGGATTTGTATTAAAAATTAGCCTACTGAGTGAGTGTGCAGTAGAATGATTGTTTCCCTAGATTTGGATACCATACACTTGATAATAAGGTGGTTACTTGCAAGTTACTGTAAAATTTTCCCAGTATAGAGGTTAGTTGAATTTCTTCACTCCACAGATGGGGCTAAGGGCTTTTCAATCTGTCTTGCATAATTACTTCTACTCATACCCCTCAACTGCCCATATTTTGCAGAATGCCCAGATTTTTGCCATATATATTTTTTGGTCTATTTCTCATAAAATTTAGGGGTTTTCTGAAAAGTCACTGAGGATTGAAGTCAGTAAATAATGACATACATTTGAGTTTCAGACTTCATATCCTTCAGAAAATGCACGTTAATACAAATGCTATTATTTTAGCAACTTTCTAAGTCTATAAGAGCAGTATTTAAAATCTGTTCCTACTTTTGGGCTTTTGTCCCCCTGTTAGTTTAGGCATTATCCAAATTTATTGCACTAAGAGGTTGAGAGATATGCTTTCATTTTACTAAGAAACATTAAGCACATACAGTGAGACTTCCTCTGCCATCCTAATCTTTTACCTTCATAATTTGTTTATGATGAAATTGGAGGCAAGACTCACATACAGACAAATGGAATGCCAAACTGACTGATACACACACACACACACACACACACACACACACACACACACACACACATTTACATACTTACTCCCAGGTACCGAGCACACTCCTTGTGCACGCAATGGAAAATGACAGAACAGCTATAATTAAAGGTGGTCTTAGTTTCTAGGCTGCCTCTATCCTGCATCTACTTCCCAATTTCTATACATTTCAGGACAAGTAGTTTCCCTCCCCACAACAGCAGGCCAGTGGAAGAGGAGAAGGAAGTTCAAATATTCATCCTAAGCTACTCAGTTCTGCGTCTTGATTTTTCTTGGTAATGTGGTAAGAATACACACAATTGCTTAAATTTTATTGTTTTCTTATTAATGACAACTGCTGGAATCCCCAAATAACACAATAACAAATAGCACTGGCAAACATTATTAAAGCATTACAAACACTTTTAGAATTGTTACTTATTAAACAGCATATTTGTGATGCAGGCTAAATGTTTGGTGAACCTGTCTGGCATGCAACAATACCACTGCCTTTAAAAATATGTTGGCAGTTGTGCACAATGAAGTTCATTTTATACTTGATGAAGTGCAATAAAACTCCAGGATTAATTCCAGTAATATACAGAAAAATTTGCCTCATGGTATCAAATATTATTTAAGGACTGCTCTCCAATATATCTGTATTCAAAGATATGAGTGTAGTAACTTTATAATACTAGGTACGCTGGCACATTTATGAATGCAGGAATATTCATGGGTCATAAGTAATGCTGTCTTTACATGGGTAGGGCTAATGTGCCATAAAAATAATGTCTTCTAATGGAGCATGATGCAGTGTGAACATATGGTTTATAAATGTATGTCTGGTCCATGTACCTCTCAACCGTACCAAATTTCTCATTTTTTACCTGTTTTGAGGTCCAAATAATGGGGTGCCATGATTCCCGAGTGACACCCCTTAATTTCTGAATTTCCCAGCTTTTTTTTTTCTGGGTTTTAGGCTGACGTTATTGCGAGGCATGTGCAATGACGTCAGCTCCATGAACAGCCTGTCAGCCTGTCGGAATTAGGGCTCGAGAGATTCACTTCACTGTACTTTTTTTTCTGTATCATGAGAGTTTTTTGTGTGCATTTCCCCAGCTACTCCAGCATGCATTTCAGCTGCTCCAGGTAAGAAGGAGGACAAAAATGAAGTAAAATAAAAAACTACATTTGAGGACCTGGTCTGCACTTTACTATTTGATAGCTGCCACTGCGCCTGCATTTCAATTACCCCATCCACACTTTGATAGCTAGCTGCATTGAATTACCATCACAAGCGTTTGAATTAACAGTCTGCACTTTACGAATTACTAGCCACAGTGTGTGTGAAGTGATGTAAGCTTTTACTTTGATAGCTGCATTGAATTACCGGTGCAACCATTTGAATTAACAGTCTGCACTTTACTAATTACTAGCCGCAGAGTGTGTGAATGAAGTGATGTAAGCTTTTACTTTGATAGCTGCATTGAATTACTACTGCAAGCATTTGAATTAGGAGTCTGCACTTTACGAATTACTAGCCCCAGTGTGTGTGAAGTGATGTAGGCTTTTGAATTACCACCAGCCCACAAGCATTTGAATTAACCAGGTCTGTACTTTGATAGCTGCATTGAAGTACTGCAAGCATTTGAATTAACAGTATGCACTTTACAAAGTGTGTGTGTGTGTGGGGGGCAGTGCAACAGTAACCCTGTTGATGTGATCTGTATGGAGTTTAGTAAGGGTTCTGGCTCAGTCCCACACTGAAGATGTTTATCAAAGGTTAAAAAGGAATAGGAACGTAAAGTAGGCTTTATTAGTAAGTTGAAAGGTGGCTAGATAAAATGGACAGATCATAATTAAGGGAGAGCTCTCAGACAGTAGCAAAGTCATGTTCCAGAAACATGTGTCATGTTCCAGAAACATGTGTCTTCCACTCAACACAATTTCTTTTTTTGTCCAGACCACACCAGGGAATAAACAAATGCATTAATCTCTTTGCATGTGACACAAATATTGGAGTGGGTGATGAAATATGAGGATACATGCACTAATAGAGGCAGTAGCAATTCATGACAACTTCATTTTAACCCATCTGAATAAATGGTATTTTAGGCCAGCTCTGTTGAGTACTGAGATGGGTCTCTGACTGTAACCCATTTGACTTAAGGTCAATTAGCAGCTCAATATCTGGAAGGGATGGATGGGACAGTTGAGAGTGAGTCCATCTCAGTGAGGAAGAGATTGATGCTCTGCAAGTAGCCATGACATGCCCTAGTGGAGTATATATTTCCTTAGCTTCGGGCACACTACTATTCATTTGGTAGCTGGGGGAACATAGGAGATCCAGAGTCATGGGTAGTGATGATTGCAGGTCACATTCATTCTACTCACTGAGGGTTCCCCCTTTCCCTGTATACCCAAACTCCAAATCCACTAGTCATAGATACAATACTTGGCTCTCATCCCTGTCTAAGGAGAATGGCTGTCTTTGGTATAGAAGACATTAAACGCTCATTATGTCCCTGGAAATTGGTAACCACCTGCAGGGTCATAAGATGATTCAGAAATACACCCCACCATCAATTAGGAGGAGGAAGAGGAGGAGGAGGAGGAGAGAGGAGAAAATGGGTTGATGGAATCCAAGCAGAATTTCAGTGATAAGAAAATAAGGGGCAAAATATGTCTGCTGCTTCACAGGAAACAAAACAATCCAAAACTCACGAGTGAATTATGCAGAACAATAAGTCATAAATCCACATCTTGGCCGTTTTTTCCCTTTAAGCTCAAGACACATTTATTGTGTATGTTTTAGTGTTTGACTTTTATATTACTTTATTTGTTAACTTATACAGTAGCTATCTTGCCTGGAGAGTGCACTACTGTTACCCCCCCAGTGTTTTTTTCTCTAAACATCTGCTATTTGATTTAAGTTGTCAGTTTTCCTTTACCTTAATCCCCTTACACTTTGCTCTCGTTTTTTCTATATCTTATATTTATTTACATACTTTCATCCAAATCAACGCTCTCTCATTTTTTTTTCTCTGACTTACCTGTTCTGTCAGCTTTCCTCCTTAACTTGTAGTTTTAATGTTGTTTGATTGTGCCTGACATATATATATATAGTCATCCGTGGCTCTATACTTCACCTTTTTGCTGTTTGCTTATTGAATTTTCTCAATACCTATTTATATTTTCCATTGTTTTTCTAAGTACTTCTTTTTTTACTGTGTAGGTAACCTTCTGTATTTTTCTCTGTAGTTGGCCTTTCCGCCTTATTCCTCTTGTAAATCTATTTTCATCCTACAAACTCTTTTATTCTAACATCTGCAATCTGCATTATCCTCCCCTCCTCTCCACTACTTACCTGTACTCCTCCTTCAACTGATAGTTTTACTTCCATTCTCTTCTTGCTTAGGTGTGTTGACCTGCTCCATTCACCCTTCGGGCTCACTCCACTCCCCTACCCTACACCGAAATCCCACCCGCCCCCACTACGCCTACTTTTATTCTGACCACTGTTCCCTTCCCCATTTTTCTTCCATCCAACCAATCTCTACCTTACTATTTCCCATCCCCTCTCATCTACACTCATCAAATACATTCACTCCCATCCAATCCTTTAAAGTCAGTATTCATATCTAACCCCCTTCCTACTACCAGACTAAACCATACTATTGTAAATCCTATAAATACTAGCACATCAAACATTCACCCTCTTACTATGCACTCTTTACTTTTCCAAATTCTCTACATCCCTTTTATCCTCTTACTATTTCTAATCCCATTATACCATGTTACCTCCTACTTCACCAACCAACTCCCCCCTCTTTTCTCTCTCACACTCCCACTCCCATCCATTAGCCTTATCCCACAAAGTCATACTTTCACACTATTTCCTCCTCTTTAGTCCAGCCCAACCCACTCCATTACTTTAAACTAAAATGTATTCCATCCTTTATAAAACCTCATACACCTAAAACAATATTACACTGTCCAAAACACAAGACCAAACCAAAACTCCTACTATCCTTTTTCAATATCCTCTTTCTAGCAGGAGATATACACCCCAACCCTAGACCTAATACATTCACTCACCTCAGTTCACCAGTCACAAGCTTTATGATCCACCATAAAACCCTTAAGCTATTTAGTATTAATGCCCAGAGTCTCAAAAATAAAACATCCCACTTTTATGCCTGGCTAACCCACAACCAACCTGATGTTGTTGCCATCTCCGAGACATGGCTTAAACCCCACTCTGAAATCCTACCCCCAGGGTTTCAAACCCTCAGATATGACCGCTAGATCAGCAAAGGTGGAGGGGCAGCCTTAATCTACTCCAACCTTCTCTCCATCATTCCTTTGCCAAATCCCATTCCTCAGTTCTGTAATGCAGAGCTAGTAGCTGGATTACTAAAAATGAATAACCATAAAAGCCTTTGTATCCTGGCCCTTTACATCCCACCCGGAAACAATACCACAACCCTCGAAGAAATCCTCCTATGGGCCTTGACTAATATTAAGTTTGAGGCCTACATACTAAGCGACGTAAATATAGACTGGAACAAAATTAATAACTCTGATCCCACCCTATCTATCAATCTATTCAACTTTACTCAAGTAACCAACTCCATTACTAGACCCAACAAAACTAATCCCCCCAGGTTCCACTCTTGACTGGATCCTAGTCACCCATCCAAATAAAATGTCTAACTCTGGCACTATTCCTGACTCCATTAGCAACCACCTCCCAGCTTTCATCCACCGAGCAACCTATTCCCCTCCTCACCTACACCAATACATTCACACATGAAACCTTTGAAACTTTGACCCCATCTCTTTCTCTAACTCCCTCAAACAAATAAGCTGCAATGCTCTAAAAAGTCTCCCTCTAGATAATGCCATAGAATTTTTTAATTCCACATTCTTAAATGCCCTAAACTCCCTAGCTCCATCAAGAACAAAAAGAATAAAAAACAATACCACCCCACGGCTAACTAAAGATACCAAATGACTTATGCAACAAAGAGACAAATCCTGGAAACTTTACCACATCAACAAACTCCCTGAAACCCTTCTTAAATATAAACAGCTCTGCAATCTTGCTAAAAACAAATTATCAATGACAAAAAAATCCTACTATATTAAACTCCAGTCCAACCACTCCAAAAACCCCAAACAATTCTGGAACTCAATTAATTTACTTCTCAACCCAGGTACCAAAAACAATCCCTGCCCTGACACCAGCAAATCTGAGCTAGAAATAGCCTCTCTTTTCAACTCCTTCTTTATCAACTCAATTGCAGAATTAAACAAGACCTTCCCAAATAACAATCCTTCCCCTGATCTCAACTGCTCTATCCTGGCCTCCACCCTTCCCAGTGTCCCTAACCCTCTTCCCATATTTGAGCTGAAATCCATCAATACCTCCTACATAAAAAATCTACTCTCCAAACTAAAACCTTGCTCCAACGCCCCTGACAACATCCCATCTTTCTTTCTCAAGACTGCCGCAGATGGAATCGCCCTCCCCATTAGCATCCTGATCAATAGATCCATACAGGAATCCTATGTCCCCAAACTGTGGCATGTAGTCTTTATTCTAGCTCTCCACAGAGGTGGCAAGAACAATAATATCTCAAACTTCCACCCATAGCTATCCTCTCCCCAATCTCAAAGATTCTGGAAAAATGCATCCATCTCCAACTTATGCCTTTCCTAACACAAAACCAACTTATCACTTCAACTCAACATGGCTTCTGACCTGGCCATAGCATAATAACCACTCTTCTATCTTTTTTAGATACAGTCAACCAAACCTGTGATTCTGGGGAAATAGTATCAACAGTTCTACTAGATCTCTCCAAGGCATTTGACACTATCTCCCACACCCATCTCCTGAGCCACCTTTCTAACCCTGATCTCTCACAAAATACCCTTTCCTGCTTCTCAAGTTACCTGTCTGATAGATCTCAGGCTGTGAATTGGAGAAAAGGCATCTCATCTTTTCTACCTACCCCACTGGTGTACCCCAGGGATCCATTCTTGGTCCAATGCTGTTCAATATCTTTATCAATGATTTCCACTCTGCCATACCTAACAACAAAATCGTACAATATGCAGATGACTCAACTTTACTCTGCTCTGCCTCTAAACTCCCGCGCTCCAAACAAAGACACAAACTGCCTTCTCTACCACTGAGAACTGGATGCATCAAAACCACTTTTCTCTAAATGCTAACAAATCCAAAATATTGCTATTCTCTCCCTCAAAATCATTCCCTCTTGATAAAAGCTCCTTCCAAATAATTATCAGCCATGACAACTCTCCCATATAGGTCATTCCTTTCACTAAAGACCTTGGAGTAACTATATATGAACACATAAAATTCAATACCTACATACAACAAAACACAAAAAAATCCCATCAAAAACTTGGCATGCTATACAGAAACAACCACTTCCTTTCTTTTTCTACTAGACAAACTCTTGCCACTACCTATCTACTTCCCTCCCTAATGTACGCGCTCCTTTATTAACCAACCTATCTTCCTCTAAAATTTCCAAATTCGTCTCCAAAGCCAAATATTCTTCCCATCATGCTAATACAACGATACTGCTACCAATGTATATAATGTATAGAGTTTTTTCTCTTTGAAATGAACATATACTTTACATCCTCTAAATTTATATGCTATGTAACCATTATACATTATATGTCTCCAACTTGAAATGTATTTGTATTTTGTAACTGTTTTTACTATACTTTCCTGTATCTTTAATTAAGCTATGTATTGTAGAGCTTTTCTCCCCAGGTCTCTACTGAAAATTGGTTCCCTGAGCCCAGTGAACTTCCCCGGTCATCAAACTGAAAATAAATAATATTAAAAAAAAAAGAAAAAAAAGAAGAAAAGGACCTTTGGTTGTAATTGCAAAATATTGTATTTGTGAAAAGACACAGATAGCTCCATTGTGTAAACTGCTAAAGTCTTGACACTGACCCAAATGACTTGAGTTCAGTTAGTGCCTCTTGAACTGTTTTGCATTGAAGGATCCAAGTGTTAAAATATTCTAAATGAGTGGTTCTGATTCTGGCTTACTCATACCGGGGGCGAGGGGGTGATAGTGTGGGCAGCTGTCTACTATATTCATTGAGAGACTTACCAGCAGTAAAGATCAGTCATGAAGTGGGAAGATGGGCTTGGGAATCCCACGCTCGTGATGGTAGCTCTCTCTCCCTATGTGAGGTGACACATGTGAAAGTGTAAGCATAGCACCATGGGTATTCACGTCAGCTGATAGGGTTACAGCCAATATCAGAAACACACTGGCTATTCAAATTAATGAAGACTTTGGGTTTAGCACCAGTAGGCCAGGGGTAGTGCCAGATCAGGAAGGAAAAGGATTGGTGGTGATAATGTCCATCCCCTGCAGGTCACTTGAGTTGTTAGTCTTGATGGACGTTTAGACTTTTGAGAGTGGTGGGACTTACTTGACTTAGTCTGCTCATCTCTATTTACTGTGCTGGCTGCTCTCTATCTAGCTTAACAGAAGCCCAGATAGTTTGCTATTTCCTCTTAGTCTTTAAAGCTGCTTTGTTTATATTCAACAGGGGTGACATCATTCACTGCTACATTAGCAAAAAACACACAGCAGCTCTCTCTCATACTTCATGTAATAAAATACTCCAAGAACTCTTGGCTGATGTCCAGCTAGCATTTGTGAAAATATAGATGTGGAACTGCTGTACCTGGTGCATGGAATTATTTCCAGAAAAATGCAATTATTTCAGGAAGTTGAGGACATAGTTTTCTAAATGGTACCTCTACTACTATAACCTCCACCCACTATATATGCAGAATTATGAGGCTAGGCCATTCTGTGAAAAGTTACACAGGTAAGCAACACCACTGGGTGGGACAATATGGGTAAGCTAAATTCCTAAACTAGCTTTTCTGTGAGAGGCAATGCCCATTTGTCCTACAGCTCCATTCTTTAATGTAGTCAGCCTGGTCTACCACAATGGAAATGGAGGTGTTTAACACTGTTTTTTGTCAGCCATTAGTACAGTTTGGATATCTGATGGTAAACAAACATCCATCTCTGGAGAAGTATGCCTCATCCCTCATCCTCTAAAGGGTAACCAGACTTCCTTCTTATACAACAACAACCAACAAGTAATGTACATGTTAGGGGAAAAAATCCCTTAAGTAGTTTAGCAGCGATTACTTCTTCCAGATAAAGCACATGCTGCAGATTTCATGTTGGCTCATTTGTGCCAAGGTATACTGGATTATTAATTGAAGGATAACTTCTGATGTTAAATTGTGCCTGAAGTTAAGCCAGCTCATTATCATAACTGTGTCATTACTGATCCCTTACATATATATATATATATATATATATATATATATATATATATATATATATATATATATATATATATATATATATATATACATGACCATAACTTACTCCCACATTAAAGCTTGAAGAAAAAGAAACCAATTTCTGAAACACAAGAGTTATTGTGTTCCATTCATAATACTGAGGCCTGAAAGAAATTAAGTCAAGAGAAGATAGGAAATATTGATAGTCACAGAAAGCCCTATCAGATCTTGTCCTTCAGTGCAGCTGAACAATCATTCATTAGGTATATAGTTTAGAAATAGCACTGATGAGATAGTTTTCCTATGAAGGATTAGTTACCCCCCCAAATTTTATTTTTGCACACTGTTTAATTCTGCGGGTTTTACAGTGCACAGATGTTATAGCAAATGTTTTATTTTCCACAGACAGCAAGGAAAAAGTGTCTGTAGATTCCAAAATTCTCAGCTGCTTTAAATACATACTGATGTGGATCAATCTACTTAAAAATAATTGGAAGAAAAAAATGAAGGGACTCAAGTGGGCTGAGCATAGTAACTGTTCTCTTCCCCTGTCAGCAGCAAAAGCTTTACCACCTCCAGCATATACATCCAGGTTCCCATAGTCCATAGCACTGTGACAAGAAGGCAGAAAAGGAAAGTGTAGGTTACTCAGCTAGTATTTGCTTTGCCAGGATTTCTTTCTTTATAATCAATCTTATACCATTGCTTTCAGCTTTTACATAATTTTAAGGTATATGTTTTAGTTATATTTCAAACTGTTAAAAGAAAATGAGAACAAAGAATTACAATCAAAGATAAGGCAGTGCAAAACTGCACAAACTTACTTTGAGTTGAGCTGCCAGTGTTTGCAAAATGAAGCTATATAGTGCACATAATACTTGCTTTCAGGCACAAACCAACATGTTGAAGTTATTATTAGTTATTATGTACTGGGTAACTTATTAAACAGATAACATCACAGGGGAATGAATTAGTTTTATGGTGTATCAAAATAAGAAACTTATGAATGTGCAAGTGACAAGTATTTTTTTGTGTATCAGGACTTCATTAGATCAAAACTATACTGAAATGCAAAAACTATATATCATCAAACTACTATCTCTTCCACCCATCCCACTGCCTTTCATCCAGATGAACTTCCTTGGCCCACTATGAGACAAAGATACCCATGATGTCTCTTCCTGGATACTTGTTACATAACATGCAAAATACCTTACTGGCTTCAGTGCTGTAACTTCCTAAATGTATTTTGCACTACAGACAGCTTCTCTTCTTATTTATCTAGGTCATAACCTACTGTTTACCTTCATAGGTTCATAGGTTTATACTAGGCTATCTGCCCTAAGGCATTTATAAGCCTAGCCCAAAGTTATGTGGCTTAGGCCACCCCTTATGTTAGAAATAATGTACCCATTAGTTTGTTGTGCCTCTGTCCAGCAGTGACACAGAGATGATTCCCAGGGTAAACCTACGATCTCCCATCCACCGGTCAAGATTTCTCTTGAACAGAGCCAGCGAGGTGCTCTGCCTCACATGGACTGGGATTTTATTCCACAGCATGGGGAGTCTCTGGGTGATAAATCTATCCCTCCAGCACATCCTATTTATATCCGTGCTAAGGTTTAAGTCACTTGCTCTAGTGGTTCTGGTGGATTTGGATTTTTTGAGGTGGAGCATGTCCATTAATTCCGGGTTGGTCATGGCCTTGTATGTCAGGCACATGTCACCTCTGAGCAGATGGTATGCAACTGAATAGAGTTGGAGTTTCTTCAGTCTGGCAGTATATGACAGGTTTTGGAGTCCCTTTATCCTTTTGGTGAGGAACTTTTGGGGTCTCTCCAATTGCTGCAGGTGTCGGGTGAGATACATACCTATTGTGTCAAACAACTATGCTTGCCTTCTAACACATGCTTGGTATTCTGCTAATGTTACTCTCCAGTATTTCCTAAGCCTCTTGCATTTTGTATATCCTGACATTCTTCTTAATATATCTATATGCCTGTCAGCTCCTTTCCTTGTGGTTTGTCATTGCAATGTTGTCATAAGTGCATTAAGCAATATCATGCCAGAAAAAAATATTCTTTCAACACAAGCCAGTCATTTGAAAACAGACTAAAATATTCATCAGGCTCCATTTTGAAATTAGCTTTCCAGTTTTTAGGTTTGGCACAGCTAATTAAGGATGGCAGCAGAAAAATAAGACAAGTAATAGAGAATACACAATAGACTGTCTTCTCTTGTCTGCGCCACATAGTACTATTAACTGATAGTGCCACGTCAGGTTGTTTTAGTCATATCTTACAGTATTTGCAATTTAGTTATATGACAAAGCAAAAAGACAGCACCATTTCTGCTTTCTCATGAGCACAGGATTTCCACTCTATGGTTTCTGAGATAGTCTTCATTAAGCTAACTGTTTACAACTCAGATTTACTGACCATGATTTCAATGCTGAATATTTTAACCAAAAGTTCCTATCTTTCTCAAACAGTTTAACCATGGAAAGAATAAGGAACACACTGAAATAAAATCAATGACTGAGAGAGAGAGATAGAGAGAGAGAGACAGAGAGGGAGAAAGAGAGAGAGCACACAGTGACAGTACTGCATGACAAAATCAGACATCCACCCTGTACAATTTAGAGAACTTCATAGCAGGATAAGATCAATTATGTTTATCAATAAAAGGTGTTTCCACTCCCATCCAGGTAGAAATTACAATGATCTACAACTAATCAACCAAGCAATAGCTAACCTAGCTTCTTAAAAAAATAGTTTAGATATTCACTCTAGTTATTTAAAATGTATTGATCCAGCCATATCTTAGTCTGAAGTACCTCCCTTTTGTTTTCTTAGGGTTCATGTCACTCTGCCTAAGGCATTTACACTGAATGTTGTTTGGTAAGAAAAAAGAAACAAAACAAAAAAAAACACTTATAGTGGTCTCAACACAAAGATTTATTTGCACAAGATCTCTCCCCCATCTTATATATGCCAACTCTGAAGTTAGTCAACAATACGGAAAGTGCATCTTCAAAGATAGTTGAAAGTGTTTTTCTTCTATTTTTATTCCACTGAATTGCATTCAGTGTAAATGCTTTGGTAGATTAACTGTAATCCGTTTTCTTAACAGTACTTCCCTTAGTCACATGGACATTACTTAACAAACTGACATATACATTACTGGAGTAGACAGCTTTCTTAAGCTTTACTTAAAAATGTTCATCTGAACAATATTGTGCCATCTCTCTCTTCCTTTTCCTTCCCCCATCCATCACTTTGAGTTTCCTTCCTCAACTAACAAGTTAAACCATTCATTGCTCTTTGAGTAGTAAAAGCCAGGGTCATTCATTCCACAGCTAAGGTAAGAGCCCTATGGCACTTTCAATCCTTGCTCAAGATGAGAGTATTATGAACTGACCTAATCTTCTGGGAATTGTGAGTTGAACATCCGGCATAATCTGTCCATGATGATACAGAGTCACCAACACTTACCCTTCCCATCAGTGACTTTTGATCTCTGCAGCTGCCACTCATAGATGGTACATAAGTGCAACCATAAATGCCAAACCTCTACCAATGTGGAGTGCCACTGGATGTTGCATGAAGTCAGACAGCCACATAAAATTCTTGCCATAGACCTGTAGTCCTGTAGATGTTATACAAACATTGAGCCAGAATAGCCCCCCCCCCCCCAGGATGAATGAACCACTGTCATGTGTTCACTCCCATTCTCTACTACCTGTCTCCACCATTAAAGAACCATGGGTCATCTGAGTCATAGTCAGGCTACTGTTTACCTATTCATATGAACTATGTCATCTAAGAACCTTAAAAAACTTATATTTAGAACTTTTAAAAATGTTCAGATGCCATCTCACTACACAAAGAGGAAACCCCCACTGACTTACTCAGATGACTCCCTATAAGCCTCGTGTCCCTCTTTGTTAAATTGTTTTTACATAAGTACATACATACTGATGTACTTACCGCAATCCTTCAGTCATTTTTTTAAAAATGGCTTCTGATCCAGAGATGGAAGTGAGACTGCTCTTCAGGATATTGCAGAATTAATTTGAGAAAGTTGTAAAAAGGTGCATTTGTAGATACCATCTTTCTAAAGCTGGTACATTTTCAGCAACACCAAAGCTTATTGTTATAGCTCCAGCATTGTGACCTTTTCACTCTATCATTCTGTCAAATGATTCACTACTTAATATTAATGAAAGAATGCTGGAGTTCAACAGAGAGAGACCAGGTCTGCCCCACAACTGGCTGAAATGATGGTCACTGCAGGATCTATATTGCTTTATCCTCTCTTCATTGCATTTGCTAAAGGTATGCCTATGGATAGTGACTTAGGAAGAGTTGTCACACATGCTGATGATGCCTTTTCTCTCTGTTCAGAAAGTTCCAATAACATTTTCACATTTGAATTACAGAGCAGTTTCAACACTACATATAACTGGCTTGATAAATTAGGGCTGATTTTGAACAATAACAAAACAAAGAACACTTGGCTTACCTGAAAAATTGCGGATCATTTAATCTCTCCTAACTGTTTAGTTTCATCTAAAGGCAAGAATTATTTTAGTTATAGTTAGTACAATCAAAGTTTTGGCCAGCATAGATAAGTTAATCCCATATCTGATCCTCATATAATAGAGTTGTACCAAAGACCATTCTGGAACTTAAGCTGATTAATAAGGTAAAACACTGCAGAAAAGATTTTGCTTAAATTCAAGCAGCTTATACCTATCTATCGGTTTAATTTCTGCAAGTCTTTTGGGTTTCTAATACCATGATAGGAATGTACCACATTCCTAAGTCAGGGTATGATTAGAGTTAGGGTTGCCACCTTTGAAAGAGGCAAAAACCTGACAAAAGCCCCACCCTTTGATCCACCCATTGACACACCCATTTTATTAAGTAAGCATGCATTGCTCCTCTTTCAAAGTTAATAATTATGCTAGCAAGAGTTTAGAAGAAACAGTAAACAATATGCCAAATGCAACATATAAGCAAATGTATACAGATGCTGCACAAGTTTAAATATATTCATAATATTGTTTGGGTAATTGGTATATTTGCTGAAACCTTTATACTAGATGAAGACATGGTTATAAAACATCACACTAAAGAAATGAGGACAGAAAGATAAATGTATAAAAGTTGTACACTGTCTCCTGCAGTGTGTACTTTACAGTTTTATTGAAACCAGATTTTATTTATAACTACGATATTATTTATAATGGGGAGTGCCTTCTGTGTGGAGTCTACATGTCCTCCCCGCGGTTGAGTGGTGTTCTGAAAAGACCTGGATGAATGGGCGTGTCTTCGTTGAAGGGTGGGGGTTGAGCTGGCAACTCGGCACCATAAAAATCTACTGCCAATCATTAGCAGACCGGATTTCTGCTGTGGCGACCCTTAACCAGGAAAAACCGAAAGACAAAGACATTATTTATAAAGGAGACAAAATCATATACATGTAATTCTACCATACTGAACATAACGTTTAACTGGAAGGTATATCCATTGTTTCACATCTATAAAAAAAATGCTCAGACTGTTTGTTTTACTATTTTAAGATGCATCATAAAGAGGATTCCTTTGATTAGTATAACTGCCTGCTAATGCTCACATTTCACATTACCCCGGATACCAGCTGAAACAAATAAAAAATGTTTCTGACAAAATAAGTTAAATTAGAATAGCAAATCTATATGAAATCTATGTGAGACCATAATCATTTTGGGAAATGCACATCAAAAATAAAATGATTCAAAATAACTGTCAAGTATTTTTAAGAAAACTTAATTTCCTGACTGAGGCTATGATTTCTGGATTTCCTGATTCAGATTCTGATTTCCTGACTGTCTGGAAAATTTTTTGACATGTGGCACCCTAATTAGAGTTCATGAAATTAGTACTGTTTCAGTCCTTGAAGTTAGCCAAAAATTCTCTTCTCAGCACCTTCAATGTGCCCTGAATTGTTTCCTTTTTGTAATTCATATCAGGTTATGTATATTGGTCATAGGCGCCGGAAGCTGTTGAAGGCTGGGAGGGTGAAAGGGGCACTTAGTTTAAAAAAAAAATAACCTTTTTAGTTAACTATTTACTACGACAACATAGGTTCACTTGGAGGACATTTAAGCTTAGCCAATTTCCCTTTTGGTGTTTGAGTTAACATTTCCTGATTGGTCTTACCTATCCCATGGCTGATAATTGTATATTAGCCCCAGTAAGAATAAATGTGATCACACTGTAGATAATGTGAGGGGACCCATGTAAGGGATGCAGCATTTAGGAACGGCCTCTATCCATTAGTGGCACGAGGGGCAATCCTGGAGTACATTTTCTATAACCCATCCTTAGATCCAAGTTGCATTTGAATATGGACAGAGATGAGCCTTGATTTACTTGAATGGATAGTCTGTTCTGGAACAGTTGTAGCCTCTGTAATATATATTTATCTCTCCACAAAACTCAGTTTCGATACTTGGATTGAGTATTTCTGAGGGCCTTATAAACAAATGTAAACATGATTTATAAAGCATGTGCTTCGCATACTGATACTTGCATACCAGCTGAGCTAATGCAAATATCAGTATGCAAAGCATGTGCTTCGCATACTGATACTTGCATACCAGCTGAGCTAATGCAAGTGGTGTATATGAAAATGACTTGCTATTAAGGTTCCGTAGTCACTAACAAACATTGTGCACTTGAGTACTTGAAACAACATTTGATTTTCATCTACTATGTAGTATGAGGTCACATGGCTGTCAGTGCCACAGTCCCACATGCAGCCGCAGTTTGTACAGTACAGCATTGTACCATTTAAACAATAGACTAAACATCACCAGGTAGCTGCTGTTCATTACCAAGCCCACGAGCAAGTACAGTGCAGTAGGTCAGGGCACTAACTATACAGCCATTCAGTACGTTTGCACCCATACTTAACAGGTGGTGCATACAGGAAAGTTGTTCCTTAAAATGAGTCACAATGGACTACATCACTGTGAAAAAAAGCTGCCTGTTTCAGTTGTTTTCTTTTACAGGCAACATTGTTCTGAGTTGTTTCCTGGAATTAGTAATAAGGTGTTGTCGTTTTTCTTTCCTGACTCGCATTGTTGAAAGAAGTACTAAGTGTGAGCTATTATCTTTTTTGATCTATGACTAATACTGACTAAATTACCACCTCTTCTTATGGCACTGGTACATATTATTGCCCACAACCAGAAATAACAATATTAGATCTGGCTATGGTACTAGTAAAAGTTATGATTCATAACAAGAACTGCAGCACAATCAAATGTATAAAAGCAAAAGCATGCAATACACAGTGCCTATTTTATGCATTTCTAAGGTGGTACTATATGCAGATTGTTTAGACTTAAAGACATCATGGAGACTTTTACTTAGAAAATGGAATATTGCAAGCATATGTTACCAGTTTGAAATAATTTCCGATGCTGTCAAATGCATGTAGTAAATTACCTACCCTGCCCTTCCTTCTTCTCTAAGCAGATGTACAGCTGTGCATGACCAATTATGTTGCAAGGTGTCATAATTCTAAGGCAAGAAACATATTTTAGTAAGCAGATCAACATCATTTATTTGTTTTTTTGTATAATGGAAAAAGTGTCCGTCATATATAAAGTAATACATGCCATTAAACACAATATTCCATATTTTGTAATTTGTGTTATTCTCTTTCAGTGAAACTCATGTTCTGCACATTATATCTTCCTCTAAAGTTATTAGAGTTTAACATGCCCAATACAACTATTATGTTTAAGATCTTACCAGTAACTCCATGCAGTCACAGCTAGCAAACAACGGTTTTGCCATTTAATTTGCATAGGGACATGTAATTTTAACAAACAAAAACATTCAGTAGCTTTCTGACTCTTATTATTTGCCATGACTCAAACTCTGATTATATCCTAATTTCCTTATAGCAAAATGTCAAGCCAGATAAGAATCAAGAGTACTGATTCCCATAGAGTGCCTCATTCCATGTCAACCTGTCACTTATTTTCTGATTGACTGCCTGGGATACTGTGTTATGCTTCTCACACTATACAAAGAGCAGAGTGACAACAGGATTAAAACATAATTACAAACATACCACAACCCATTAATTCTTTTTTTTTTCTAATGCAGTGAATTTCACAAGTTGACACAACTTTTGGGTCAGCTGTAAAAAAAGGAAGTCACAAAACTCCCAAACATGTTTACTAGTTTAATAATTTCATTATTATGACTGTACTTAGCCTACAATATTGAAAGACTTTAGGTAGGTTGGAACAAAACATGTAGATTTGTATTGTTATCAGAGCTGCAGCAGAAAACACACACTCCTCTCCTAGCAATTGGGGGCAGCAGAAAACTCTCTTCTCCTTAAAACTGTACCTAAATGAATGTGATAAGAAAACATCATATCACAAACATCACGAATCAGCAAAACTGTCCTTACCGTTCTGGCAGCAATGATCAGCACTCAGGGGTGGGCAGCATAACTCTCCTTAAAAGCTGTACCTTGTACCCGAAAAACACACACTTACCAACCGAACAGCCAGTTAGTTTAACTTCTGCGTGCTTGTGTTTAAATCCACGTTAGTGTGCAATGCACACATGGGTTCTCCTTAAAGAAAAACACCACCATGGAGTTTTTTTTTTGGTAAATATGTCGCTTCATTAATTTTATTTTATTTATTTATTCTATTTTACATATGTTTACCAGGGAGGTCTGACTGGACAGAGCTGTCCATTTTCAGTGGGGCCCAGGGAGAAGAGCTCCAGAAAAATTAAAAATGTTCCCTAAGAGACAGGTCTTGCAGCTGCAAAAGTGTGTGGGGGCTCTATGGTTCCAGAGCCCTTGATATCGGTAGCATATCTAACTATGACTGTAAATTCACAGGGCAAACTGAAAGTGCAGCAGATCCTAAAAGCTGCATCTGTGGCCTTGCAGACATATGAAGCTTTATATGAGCCCACTGAGCAGCAAAGAAGAGGGCTGAGCAGGTATCAAGAGACTTAAAAATAAATTCTGGTTTGACTGTTAGGGAGGACTGTTGCATATGATATTTCTGTTTCAAGTTGGTATTGAGTTGTAATTTGAGTGGTAATTGTAGGCAGTTAATTTGCTATGGTATACATCTTTTCTATGCAAAATTCTCTCTTTCACTCTCTTTTTTTTAAATGGGTTTGATCGACTGGTGGTCAAATATTCTCTGATTTTCAGCAATGGGTGGATGAGGAATGTACTATTTGTAGTGCAGTGGGGACTTTAGCCACACCATTCAGAGACTTGAGAGTCATTTCTTCAATGGGCTACCAGCACATTTGTTGTTGATTATCTAAGTGTCTCTGTTCATATATTGTAAATATTTATGACTGTTACTAATTGTTAAAGTCCAATAGTGGAGCTGGAAGAGATGACGATGACACTGATGGGGAATAGTTAAGTGCACTGCTCCTATGTGTCACATCTGAGGAGGGAAGCTCCTGAGTGGTATGAGCATAATCCAGCTGTAAGAAACTGGAGTTCTATGCACAAAAGTATAGGCATAAAGCAGTTTGAATCATTGACCAGTTTAATGTCGTTCGTAAAACCTAACAATTTTTGCAGGGGTGGGCATGTTGGCAAAATGGTCAAATGTTAAAAATGATCTTTAATGTTGTACTTATTGCTATTGATTATTTGTTACTAGCTAGGGAAAAGTTTGTTAGTTCAGTGTTTAAATGCTGCTCATATTATGTTAAACATGAGTCTGGCTATTAGAATGAGGGACAGAGTTGATATAAGCCAAATAAGTCTTGTGAATATTGTTGAATTAGTGTTATGGAGATGTGACTTAACTACAATTTGGAAAGTTGGGAAATGGGGTAAGGACTTGGTCCACAGCACAACATTTATCATGAATAAAAGATCTAATGAGTAAGTTACACGTATTATCATGAAATGTTAATAGACTAATAGATGTCTGTAAATAAAGCCACTTCATGACATATATGTTCACAGAAGTTTGACTAATTTAGTAATGCTGCAGGAGACATGCATGGGGATTGAAGAATAAGTGCTTATAAAAGAGAGTTTTAGGGAAAGGTGTCATTCAGAAATAGATGAGCTGAGAAAAAGAGAGGAGCTATCGTAGTGAAAAGAACTCCCCTGATAATAGATGGGGAGTTGAATGATTAGCCTGGCAGACCTGTCACTATAAGATGTGACTGGCTAGGGAAAAGGGTAACACCAGCATGTATTTACATTCTTTCTAAAGATAAAACAGATGAGCTACAATGCCAGCAATAATGGCTTTTCACCAAGGTATCTTAATTATGGCAGGCAATTGCAGTGTCACATGCCCCAAAATACTCATTTACAAAGGGAAGTATACTTAAATAAGTATTTCAGGTTGTCATGAGAAGAAGATTTGGTAACTAAAGAGAATATGCAAGAATATATACACTACTGACCAAGTTATAGAAACTGGTCCTGAGCAGGTAAATTTTGCATGTCTCAAGAACACAAAATATCTTGCACTGTGATGTATGTCAATTTCTGACCATGCTTCAGTAATGGACAAACTGAAAACCCCCAATTGATCAGGGAAAGGTGTATCACTGGAATTTCCTGTATCACCTACTGAAGGACCAGGAGTTCATTAAATGGTGAAAGGAAAATTCAGAGATACTGATGGAGCTTCTCCATCTTAAGATAGATGGTTATATAGAGAAAACAGAAGAACTTAAAAGTGAGCTAAAGCAAAAAGTAAAATTTAAAGAGTAGAAGTGAGCTAAAGCAAAGAGTAAAATGTAAAGAGTAGGTAATTTAAGAGAAAAATAAACAAACATACATACAGTCCATGTGGAAAATAATAGATGCCCAGGATGGGAGAGATGAGGAAAGTAAAGTAGGAACATAGAACTGGTCAGAGGAAAAAATAAATAAATAAAACAGACACATACCTATTAGATTTGCTTGTAAACCAGAGTGTAAGGTATTGGCAGCTGTTCTTTGTCTGAAACCGTGGGCCCAGAAAAATAATGGCCTGTAAGATAAGGTAAATAAAAGTGAAAATGATGATTCATATGATGAGACAACTGGACTGCAGGGGCTAGCCAGGGATCTAGAGCAAACAGCGGAGACTTTTAAAGCCTATTATGAATAGTTTATATATATATATATATATATATATATATATATATATATATATATATATATATAGAGAGAGAGAGAGAGAGAGATCTGAGGAATCTAGACAAAAGATGCATGACTTTTTTTGCAGGTGTAAGACTTGAGGGCTTACTGAGGAGACCAACAATTTTTACTTAGGAAGGTTAACAGAGATGAGATTCAACCAGCATTAGAAAAAAGGTTAAGGACAACTCTCTGGGATCTGATGGGCTCCCATTAGAGTTTTAAAATCAGGAGGGGGGATTTTGGAGATATGGGCATGGCTGTTCAATAAAATTTGAAAAAGAGATGTATCCCAGCTTTTTTGAAAAAAAAATGTTATAATGGTGATAACTAAAGAAAAGGAAGACCCAGAGAACTCAGCCTCTAACAGGTAAATTTCAATCTTAAATCATGATTATAAGATCTTTATGTCACTAATGTCTGATAAAGTGGATTCACTTATGTCTAGAATTATTAAGAAAGATCAGTGTTGGTTTGCAAAGAGTCGACAAAATTTGATAATATCAGTAAAACTTTACTGATACAGAAGGAAGCAGAGAGAAGGGGGTAAGCATGTATATTAGTTAGCTTAGAGGCAGAAAAGCTGTTTCACAGGGTAAATTGGAATTAGCTTCTTGCAGTTATAAGACATGGAGTTTCACAAGAAAACAATATTATTGCTAAGGGCACTATATGAAGGCTCTAGTTAAAATAGGTGATAGGGTTCAAGACATTTGTTATTTAATGACGGGAACTATTTCTATTTCTCTCTCTGTCTGTTCTTTCTTCCTCCTCTTCTACCATAGCTTTGTTCTCCTTTACTCTTTTGCCAACTATCACTCTGGCTTCACCCACCCCACCTTCTACCTGTACCTCTCTTATCACTTTCACCACTCATTTCATTTATATTTCAAAAATAAATCAGCCTTTTGCTATCTGCCCTGTGTACATAACTGAGTACTCTGCATTGTCACTTCTATCCTACTGAATTGTTATTTATCTGGCTGTATCTTTATGGAGTATTATTAGTATAAGAAGCATTACTACTGTATGCATAATTGTGATCTTATCTATTTTGATATTGTAAGATTTATTTTAATTGCATTCTGCCTGACATTGCTGATATATAATGTAAAAGATTTTGATTGTACTGCATGTATTGGAGCTTTTCTTTCTGGGCCTACACTAAAAAGTGCTCTTTGTACACAGCTGGACTTCCCCGGTTAACAAATATAAAATAGAATAAAAATAAATAAATAAACTAGACAGGGGAGTCCATAATCTCCCGCAGAGTTCTTTTTATGCATGAAGCCTTTGGCAGAACATATAAGGGAGTCAGATCTAGAGTGCAATGATTAGAAGGGAGACCAACAAAAAATATTTTTGTTAGAAGATGATATTATTGTCTACATGATAAACCCTGAGAAGGGGCCTTTTAAGGTTGCAAAATAAAAAAAAACATCTTCTGTTCCTGCTCTCTCCCTTTTTACTTTATAAATAAAAAAACGCACACTTTATTCAGCTGCTTATATTTTTCTAATTTGTGTTTCTTCCTGCTACTCTGTTACTTCATCTTGCTTTGTTTTTTCCTGCTACTTGCTGCCTGTTCTCTAAAGTCTTCAACTGCATCTTTTCTGCTGCATTCATTACTGCTTGTTTATACCCTGTCTAAATTAAGTGTTATTCTTAAGTGTTATTCTAAGCTTTTAGTTTTTGTTTAAGCACTTGGTCTTTAGGTGCACCCCTTAGCTCTCTCTAGCCTTTCTCACTCAGATTCTGACAAATATGGATGGACAATTTCCCACAGTTTCTCCTGCTAGTTTGGTTGATAAGGGCATCCTGAGACAGTGTAGCAACTGCCTCATGTACATGGACAACCATCTACTATTATCACCTAGGAACACAATTTGTGAGAGATGCAATTACATTAGGAACCTAGAGTCCAAGCTGTCTCCCCTTCAGGCCAGTATATCTGGCACCAAAAAGGTTGTCAGCACAATCACTATACCTCAAACATCACCCACACCTACACAACACACACCTACATATGCAGAGGTCCTCCACATAAACATGCCCAAAGGAGACCTCCGAGGCAAAAACACAAATGATCTCCGCAGCCCTCCACACCACATACCACACATAGTCCACACACCTGTGCCTCACAGTCACTAAGGCTTCACCATAAACCCAACATATTAGTCATAGGAGATTCTATTGTGAAACACACAGATGTGCCTCTTACCAGGCTGGATAAGGAGAAAGTCACGGTTAGTTGCCGGTCAGGTGCCAGAATTCACCACATCACATACACATTCAAGTCTCTCAACAACAGGTACTGTTATGACTCAGTCATAGTCCATGTTGGTGTGAATGACTTGAGCTGTATCTCTCTGGACTATATGAAGAGAGACATGATTGAGCTCGCTGATTATGTGTCCCAGGCAGGTATGTCCCTAGCCTTAAGCACCATTCTGCCATCATCCAGAATGATGCATCAATACAAATAGAAAATGATTGACTTTAACAATTGGCTTAGTTTCTGGTGTCAGAAAATTATTGACTTTAACAACTGGCTTAGTTTCTGGTGTCATTCTGGGGGGATCCAGTACCTGACAACCTGTGAAGATATGATCGACAGAGCATGATGATTTGCCAGAGATACCTTGCATCTGTCTCACCTGGGCTTCAGGCTTCTGGCAAAGGCTCTTGCCTCCCCCTATAGTGCCTTTTTAGTAAAAGTGATGAGGTTAAAACTGCCAACATAAAATTTTTAACAAAACACAAATTAAAGGTCATGCTGCTAAACGCTAGGAGTCTAAACATGAAACTACACTCATTGCAAGCATTCCTAACCCTGGAAAATGCTGACATCTGTGCAGTCACTGAAACCTTGTTCAAAGCTATGGAGAGCACCCAGCCTTACCTGGTTACTCATCCTATCATGCATTCAGACCCCAAACTGTGGGCAGTAAAGCCAAAGGATGTGAAGTTTCAATATACATTAAAGACATACACACCTTCAGGCTGCTCAAACAGTGTGATGCTCAAGAGACACTCCAGGTGCAGTTAACCATTGACAAGACCCCCTATTCAAATCATAGTTAGCTACCAGTCCCCAAATCTGACTCAAGATGCCCAGTCTGCCTATTTGGACCTGTTTGAATCTATCACGATTCAACCCTTTACCCTGATCCTGGGTGACTTTAACTTCCCAAACATAGATTGGAAGAACTACTCATGCCAGAACACAAATACCCAGAGATTCCTTGATTTTGTCAATGCAAATGTCTTGGAACAGCTAGTCATTACCCCCATAAGAGGTGATAATATCTTGGACTTAGTATTAACGAACATGAGTAACCACTGCAGCATCCCTAAAGTATCATCCTTCCTGGTAAGATCTGACAACAAAGCAGTCACTTTCGAAGTCACCATTGCCCCCAACCAGCCTTTAGCTAGGATCAGACATAAAAACTTCTCCAAAGCTGATTACAGCCTATTGAAGGATGGTATAAACAGCTTCACAGCCCCTTCCCCCTTTGTAGGAACTGGCACCAATATCCAAAACTACACCAAAGCATTATACGAACATTTATATAGATGCATGGATCAGGGATACCCGACAGGACTAAATCATCCTCTACAAGGAAGAGTAAACCTGTCTGGTGAACATCTGCAATAAATAAACTCTATAACAAAAGGAAAAAAATGCTGTCCAAGACCAAGAAGGAGCAGGTCCCCAATTGAAAACAATGTCTCCTTAGCCTGAACAAGCAAATAAGGGCACTAGTGAAATCCTCCAAAGGAAACTTCAAGTCCAAATTGGCCACATCTACTAGAGACATTCATAAGGCCTTCTTCATATATGTCCACAACCTCAAAGGAAGTACTCAGACCTGTTCAGAACTGGTGGTCAAGGACACCACATACACAAATGCTGTAGATATAGCAAACTTTCTGGCTGACAGATTCAGTGAAAACTTTTCCCCTCTGTCCCTCATCAGTAACTCAGGACATCCTCAGTATCTGTCCCTTCCCCTTATGTCTAGGGAACAGGTCATCACTGCTCTCTCAAAGGCAAAAAAATACAGCATCCATGGGATCTGATAACATCCCAGGCTGCATCCTACATGAAGTCAGGCAAGAACTTGCAGCACCATTAGGCACCCTATTCAACCAAAGCCTGAGTACTAGCTTTATAGTGGAGGACAGCCACTGTCATCCCTTTACACAAAGGTGGAGCATTCACTGATCTGGGAAATTATAGACCCATCAGCCTAACTAGCCTGATCTGCAAGGCCATGGAATGGATTATCACGGACCTCATTAACAAGGACATTGTCAACCACCAAACACTTGATCCAACACAGTTTGACTTCATCAAGGGGAGGTCATGTCTGCTAAATTTGGTTGACTTCTTTGAGATAGTCTCCAAAGCCATCGATGAGGGGAAGACAGTGCACACTGCCTACCTTCACCTGGTGAAAGCCTTTGACACTATTCCCCACTCGGGCATAATAGATAAACCAATTATGAAAGTAAACCTCAGACCTCAACCACAAGTAACAAATCTGAGTTCAGGAATTGCTGGGCCTGAATTTTTTATATAATTTTCTTAAACATTGAACAAATTGCCAAATTTCCATTTTATCTTTCTTCTGACAGAGTTACAGAGCCCCTATTAACTAAATATGCAAAATGCCAAAGTATCCAAATAAAAGATAATGTGTTATAATATTAACAAGAATTAATTAAAGTTTTAATAAAATACAGTAATATATAAAAATATAAAAAGAACAGCTCAATGCAATATAAAATAAATAGTTAAATTATATAATAACAATACTATTAAAATATATGGCCAAAAATAAATAATATATACAAAACACTAAAAACACAACAATGAATGAATATAATACAAATAATATAAATATAAATCATATAAATATATCTATTAAACCATATAAAATGTATCCCATCTAGCCAGGTTTAATAGCATCTGTTTCTCTAGTCATCCAAAGAACAATGCTCTCTCGTCATCTTCTTAATAGCCCTGAATGTCAGGGGTTTAAATTTGCAATTTTAGAGGTTGTATCTCCTAACCCTAGGGGTGGTAACATAAAAGCAATTGTAGGAGAAAAGGAGATAAAATGGCAGATAAGGCTGAATGCACTCAATGATGGTTTAATAGATGTATTTGATTTATATTATATAGAAATGTATTATATTCATTCATTGTTGTGTTTTTAGTGTTTTGTATATATTGCATTGATTACCTGTAATTTGTATGGTAGTAGATTGTTATAAAAACTATGCTTTATATAGATGGAACAGCATTTACTTTTTTTTTTTTTTTTCAATTCAGTTTCTTTTTTTTTCTTTTTTTTAATTAGTTAATCAATTAATTAGGGCGGTAGAAAGGTATATAAAATTAACATTGTTCTGATGAAATCTCTGTAGTCAGATGAAAGCGCTCAATGAACTGTTTGGCACATTGTTCAAATAAAGAGAATTATATACGCAAGGCTCCAGGCAATTCCTTGGACTTGAATAATAGATAAACCCTCAACTAGGCATTAATCCATATGTTACCAGATGGGTAAAGAACTGGCTCAATGATAGAACCCATGTAGTCAAAATAGGGGAAGCCATCTCAAGCAGAAGACCCGTAACAAGTGGCATACCCCAGGGTCCGGTCTTGGGGCCTCCATTATTTGGGATATACTTTTCTGAGGTGCAGACCATAACCAATGGGCTATGGCTGACCATGTTTGCAAATGACTGCAAGCTGGGTGCTGTCATCAATTCCACTAGTGATGTGGACATCCTCCAAGAGGGTCTAATTCAAACAAATGACTGGTGCCAAAAACATGGCCTCAAGCTGAATACTAAAAAATGCATCATCATCCCCTTTTGGGAGAGTGACGTCCCCACACATTATCAGATTAATAACAATGTCCTAAGCATGCAATCAGTCATGGGGGATTTGGGCACCCTGGTTGATAACGACTTAACTTTTGACCACCATGTTGCTTCTGTTGTACAGAAAGCCTTCTACATGAGTCACCTCATAAGTAAGGGTATCTCATCCAGGGACAGGGAGGTCATAACATCCATGTATTCTTCCCTTATAAGGCCCATTATTGAGTACAGTGCCCCTTTCAGCTTGTATCTCGCAAAGCACATGCAGCAGCTGGAGAGATCACAGAGGTTCCTCACCAGGAGAATCCAGGGCCTCAAACATCTACCATATACAGATAGGCTAAAAGCCCTATCCGTCTACTCAGTTTCATACAGACTCCTCAGAGGTGACCTCTGTCTGGCATACAAGGTGATCACGGACCCCACCTTGATGGGACTGCTGCATATCAGCAAGTCCACTTCCACTCAAGTAACCTGCGCGCGCAACCTCAACCAGGTCTGTGACATCAACAAGACTTGTTGGTGGGACAGATTTGTGTCCCAAAACCTCCACCATCTGTGGAATTAACTCCCTCTCCACATCAAGCAGAGTACCTCTTTATCCCCTTTTTAAGCGCAACCTGGATAACTGGATAGGAAACAGAAAATATACACCTGGGATTTGACCTGTGTCCCTGCTGGATAGGAGCATCAGGAGCTGATTTGTCCTAAACTCTTTGCTAGGCTTATAACAGCCTCAGGACCAATAACCTAGTAACCTCCTATGATTCTATGGTCTTATGAACTACTCATGAGCTGGTGCAGAAATTCCATTTTCTCTGAGAATACTGAGATTTAAGTACTTGGGTGTTTGGTTTAAAGGTAACCAAAAAGATATGGTAGACACGACAACTACAATCTCTACTAAATCAAAAGCAGCCAGAATGATTCTGCTAGATTCAAATGATAAAATACAAGATATTAAAATGCTAATTGCCCCACTAGTTCTGTATGTACTTTTATAAACCTTAGAAAAGGGGTATGGAAGTGGCATAATAAGGAAGTGAATTTAGCCATCTAGGACTTATCTAAGGGTTAGATAGGAGAAACTAATGTTGCCCTGGATCAGGGAATGGAGTTGTTAGGACTTCCCAACTTGAGGTGGTATTTTACAGCCACTCAATTGATGTCAGCATACATGTTTCAGACAGATCATTTCTCTCTGAAATGGAAGGAATTGGAGTTAATGAGAGGGGAGGCAGGTGAATGGGGCAAGAGACCAGCATTTTGTATTAAGGAGGAAGAATGACTGAGAAAAATGTCTGATTTGACTGTATATATTAGATGGAGTCAGTAGACTCACTAAGAGAACTGAATATAGAACTTAGAAAGAAAAATTGTATCTGATAAGTATGTGAATGAGTCAGGGGTTATTGTGGCTACTAATGAGAACAAGTTTAACTTGGTCTGCTAAGAGGAGAAAACCGCTTTACTGGGGACATAGGTTCATAGAACATTACTACATTAATGGAACTAGAATCTTTACAAGCCTAGCCATATTTATCCTGAGTTTCCCAATTATCAATAGCTAGGTGAATGAAGTTCAAAGAAGTATGAGCCTGTGGTATGATAATTAATACCAACTGGCTCTGTCTATGAGGGGCATGGGCACCACCCCAGCAGTGAATTTATGATTACTCATCCATTGATCTAGGTTGTGATTGAAGCGGGTCAGGAAGAGACTCTGCTTCACATGAATAGGAAGTTTGTTTCAGAGAAGGGGTAACCTCTGAGAGATTTATCTATCTCTCCAGCATGATTTGTATCTATATCTCAAGCATGATTTGTTCATGTCATAGGCTAGGTTAACATCCCTGGGAGCGAGTGACCCCCATGCAGTTTGATTTGCAAGTGTATACCATTTTCATCAGGGCCAGATCAGGGACTGTCCTGTAAGCCAGACAAAGATCATCCCTTAGCAGCCTGTAGGAGAGAGAATAAGGTTTTCAGTCTTTCTGCATAGGGCTTGCATTGTGTACCCTTCTTTTTCTTGTTGAGAAACCTCTGGGGTCTGTCCAGCTTTTGCAGGTGTCTGGTGAGATGCTTGCAAAAGGATGCATTGTACTTAGTCATTGGTCTGATGAGGGCTGAGTGCAATGAACTTATAACTTACTTTGATCTTGATGCAATGCCTTTACTTATGAGAAGTTCCACATAGAAGGACTTCTTCAACACTGTGGACACATTGTGTCGAAGTTCCGATTGCTATCAACCTGAGTACCTGTATCGCACAGCAATGGATCTACTCTTAGGAGGGCGCTGTCTATATTGTAATTAGCAGGTGTGTTAGCTTTCCCCAAGGGAATGATTATGTATTTTTTTAATTTAGTTTCAATTCATGGCTTTGTAACCAATCATTTGTCTGCGTTAATCCTTTCTGCAGTGTATTAGTATCTTTCAGGGACTCAATGACTGTTACTAGTTTTGAGTCTTCAGTTAACCTGTTCAGTCACAAGCCATCCACATTTGCCTGGATTTCTGAGAAATTCGGAACAGTAAAGAGCCCAGCACTAAACCCTGTGATATGCCACTGGTGACTGGCCTTTTGCTAGAGGTGAATTCAGCCACTTTGACAGTTTGTGTCCTATTGGTGAGCCATTTGGCTACCCACCAGGTGATGCAGGGGTTAATTCCTAACTGAGAGTGTCTGTATAAAACCTGAGTGGGGGATTGTGTCAAATGCCTTGGCACTATCATGGTAGGTGGTATGCAAAGTCTTCCCTCGCCCTTGGTGACCTTCTCAAAGAAGTCAACTAGGTTAAACAGGGAGTGCATTTTCCTGTTTAAACTCCTAGTATTGAGCATCAGTACCTTGAGTTTATCTAGAGAAGACGTTGTTACATTGGGAGGTTTATTATTTTGACACTGCCGTAAAAGGCACAATAGGATTAGCTAATGCCTTTGCCAGTATCTAAAAGCCTAGAGGAGGCAGGTGCAGACCATCTCTGGCAAAACAGCCTGTCAACCATGTCCTCCCAGGCTGACAGATACTGAATCCCCTTGGACTGACACCAGAAGTTAAGCCATTTGTTAAATCCAATCACTTCTGTTTGTATTGTGGCATCATCCTTGTTGAGAGTAGAATGCTCCTCAAGACTAGGCTCATACCTGCCTGTGACACGTGTCACTTCATATACTCCAGGGAGGTACATTTCAGGTCATTCACACCTATATGGACTGTGACAGAGTTATACTGGCACTTGTGGCTGAATGACTCAAATGCTTGTGTGACCTGACAGATCTTGTCACCTGGCAGCTAACCGTAACCTTCTCCTTATCCAGTCTGGTGAGGGGGACATCTATGAGTCTCATTATGGAGTCACCTATGGGCAGTATGTTGGATATGTGGTGTTATGCCTAATTGGCTTGTTTGTTGAGACAATGTTGTGTGTATTATTATGCATTGTGGTTGTTGTTTGCTTTGCTGTCTGTATATGTGATTTCTGAAAGTAGCATTTGGGAAGCCTCTGGGCTTTTGATGCATTATTAGTAGGTACCTCTGAATATGTGGGTTTATGTGTTAAGTCTTTATTTAGTGTGGGAAGTGATATGTGTGTGTGTGTGTGTGTGTGTGTGTGTGTGTGTGTGTGTGTGTGTGTGTGTGTGTGTGTGTGTGTGTGTGTGTATGTTTGTGTGTGTACATGTGTGCTGACAACCAGTTTGGCATTCCATCTGTCTATATGTGAGAGTCTTGCCTGCAATTTCATCATGTAACTATATCTATTTGTTTCAGGAATAAGTGGTTGTCAGTATACATGAGACAATTGCTACATTGTCTCAGTATGCCATGTCCATCAGGCTGACAAAAGAGATTATGGAAAACTACCCATCCATGATAGCATGTTTTTACTGTATGCTTTATTAGGGAAAATAATTGGTTAATTAGACTGGACTCTGTTGGTAGTCTAGAGACTATGAGTGGGAACAATACTTTGTGTAGTCTAAGGTTAACCATTAAAGCAATGCAGCTCAGCATGCAACTTAGTTGCTCTTAGAGCAGCAGGGAACTGAGAATAGTTGGACTGCTAGTTATTTAATGAAAAACTTGTCTTTAAGGTATTGATCTATGCAGGGCATTGATGACCACTGTTGCACAGAGAACAGCTTTGCTCAAATGTAAAGCATAAGAAATAAACAAGTATAAAGCTATCTACCAATCAGGAAAGCACAAGATGAACCTTCTTCCAGCAATCCCCAACTCAGATGGCTTAGATCAACACACTTCTCCCATAAGAGTGCAAAAAAAGTCCAAATATAAGCAAGCATCACAGCAAGAGGTTCTCTGGTTCGATCCTCGGCTGGGGTGTCTTCTGTGCGGAGTCTGCATGTCCTCCCTGTGGTCGCGTGGGTATCCTCTGAGTGCTCCAGTTTCCTCCCACAACTCAAAGACATGCTGTAGGTGGATTGGACACTCTAAATTGGCCCTAGGTGTGAGTGTGTGTGTGTGTGCCTTCTGTGGAAGGTTGGGTGCCGGGCTGGCAATTCGACACCATAAAACCCCCACTGCCAATCATGAGCGGACAGTGATCAGTTGTGGTGTCCCCTAACTGGGGAAAAAGCCGAAAGAAGAAGAAGATACTATCTAGATGCTGTAGTCCTGAATAAAGTAGATACAATGTAGCCACAAGTGCAGAAATGCAGCAAAATATCAGCAATGACACTAAATAAATACATTGCAGTAACCAAAGTGCAAATAATGTTTAAAAAATGCTTATTTTTGTTTTTTCAGCAGTGGATGGGTTTTGGAAATCAGCAGAATCTCTCAGTCATTCTAGTGCAGCCGCCAAATGTAGAGCAGCTCTGATTAAATGAGAAACAGCCCGTAGAAATGCGAGGCATAAATATAAGCAGGAATAAAGAATTATAAAGCTATTTACCAATTGGGAAAGCATACAATAAGCCTTCCTCCAGCAGTCATCAACTTGGATCAGCTCAGTTCAGCACATTTCTGCCACAATAGCACATTAAAAACTCTTAATGGAAGAAGGGTGGTTTTGGAGCTCAAGTGTAAGCAACCACACATTCTAGATTCAGCAGCCGTGAATCTATTAAATACAGTGCAATGAGGAATTTAATGCAACAGATGCAGCAACATATCAGCAATGACACAGTAAATAAATAAATAAATCACAATAAACAAAATGCAAACAATGCTTAGAAAATACTTATTTTTGTTTTTTAAGCAGTGGATGGTTTTAGAAATGTGCAGAATATCTCAGTCACTCTGATACAATCACCAAACAAAGATCAGCTCTGATTAAATGAGCCTAAAAGTATTGCTTTGTTCATAGGTGAATTGTAAGCTAACTACTCAAAGGTTCCATTTCAAGCCTAGACAATGACATGAGGTAGGATCAAACTCTGTACTTTGTGTTTATGAAGTAAAGACCTTAACCGTTATGCCACACCAACATGAGATGACAAGCTCCTCTTTACCCTTGAGTAAAGGCACTGTTTGCTCTCTATTGGTTTAGTGAGTAAACTTCAAGTAATTGATAGACACCTGATGATTAATAGTGAAATCCCAGCCCTAGTAAAATTTTTGGGGAAACTGAGAATGGACAGTCTCCAGGTATCCTCTATTAATAGCACAGGATATTAAGAAATAGTTATAGGTTAAATGAGGTGAAAGACCAAGTAAAGAAGGAATGGAAAACTATACTGTCTGTTACTATAGCAGACAAGCAGTGAAAGCAGATATGTCAGATACCTAAATATAACACAAATTCCAGATGCTTTAGAATTTTTAGATGGAAATATCTCTATAGATAAACTAGACAAGACATTTCAATCAACCTCAAAAAATGCTGGAGATGTGACCCTGACCTAAATGCACTTTGAAACATATATTTTGGGAATGTGGAGCATAGTCAAATTTTAAGGAGCAGGTCCAGTCTTTAGTAAATAAAGTTCTAGGGAAGGAAATAAAGTTAACTAAGTTCCTCTTTTTCTTTAGTTGTTCTGAGAACTGGAATTTACAGGAATCCATAGACATGTTGTCATGTTTATTCCTCCTGGTAGCTGACCTGTGATATACCTCCCTGGACTACATGCAGAGAGGCATTATGGAGCTCTTAAATTATGTGTCCCAGGCTGGTATGTGCCCAGCACTGGACAGCATTCTACCTTCACCAAGGACATTGTTACAATATGAACAAAATAAGAAAAGATGATTGACTTCAATAATTAGTTTAGTTTCTAATCACATTCCAAGGGAGTACAGTATTTGTCAGGATGGGAGGATATGGTCAAAATGCCCCATTGCTTTGCCTACAATGGTCTACACCTGTCTCCTTAGGTTTTCAAATATTGGCTAAACGTTGTCCTCCCCCAAATTGCCTTTTATGGCAATGGCAAACTGACAAACCTTCTGATGTAACAATACCTAACCAAGGAAATCTAAATGTGGTACTGCTCAATGCCAGGAGCCTAAACATGAATCTCCACTCTCTCCATGTTCTCCTCAACACTGAGAATGTGGACATCTATGCAGTTAGTGAGACACAGTTTAAAGCTATGGAGATCACCCCACCAGTGCAGGGCTGCAATACCTTCCACACATTTAAGCCAGCTACTGCACAGGCAGGGAGTAGGGGCCAAAGATGGTGGGGGCTCAGTCATATCAACAACAAACTCACGCCAAGTCTAATCAAACAGAATGATATCCTTGACTTTCTACATGCCCAGATTTCCATAGGAAGAATCCCATGTCATATCCTTGCAAGCTATAGGTCACCCTCTATGACCCAATTAACACATGACTTATACTTAGCCTACTTGAGGCCCTCATTGTTCAACCCAATACTGTCTTCAGGGGTAACTTCAACTACCCCACTATAAACTGGGATATCGACATGACCCCACACTTACAGGCCTAGAGATTCCTGGACTTTATAAACACAAACACCTTGAACCATACGCTCACTAGGGGTACAAACATACTCCACCTGGTACTCACATACATGGGAGAATGCTTACCCCCAGTGTATTGTCCTGTCTTGTAAGGTCAGATGACAAAGCTGTCTCCTTCATTTGTTTGTGTCTTTTGGCTTTTCCCAGTTAGGGGTCACCACAGCAGAACTCTGGTCTGCTGTCCGCTAATGATTGGCAGTAGATTTTTACGTACTGGCTTGCCGGGCCTAATGCACAACCTTCAGCAAAGGAATGCCCATTCATGCATGTCGCCACACAGAAGACGCTCTAACTGAGAATTGAATGGGCAACGTCTAACTGTGAGGCGACAACACTACTGCAGCACCACCACCGCAGTACAAAGCTGTCTCCTTCATAATAAACATTAATTCTGTGATACCAGTTACCCCAATAACACTTAGGAGCTATTTTAAGGCAAACGTCCTACTACTAAGTGATAACCTTAAGTTTTCAAGCCCCTCCCCCAAACCCTGGGAAGACAGCTGCTTACACAGAATTGTTCACAGAAACCCTGTACAGTCATGTGAATAAGTGCATAGAGACCTCTGTGCCTACTAGAAATAAGCCCACAACTAACTCAAAAAAACAAACCTCCCTCGTAAAATCCAAACATAAATAGGTTGTACAACAAAAGAAAAAAGTCATTGTCATGGTCAGGAAGTGCTATGCCCAGCAAGACAAAAACAATCTCATCAATCTAAGCAAACAGGTAAGTGGGGAAAATAAGCCTACTAAACCATATTTGTGGTAAAGATAGCCTCCCAGACAAAGGACAACCACAAGACTTTATTTAGCTATGTCTGAAATCTTAAAGGTGGCACACAGCAGTGTGCAGACCTGATTGTAAATGGAGCCAGAAGATACAGTACATCTGCTGGCCAGCAAATTCAGCTCCAATTTTACCTCCGTCTCTCCCCCAGCCCCCCCACACACACCCGGAAATGCCATCAAACATACCCCCCAACCTTCAGCGTAGATGCTCTCTCTAAAACCAAAACCAGTGCATCAATGAGCCCCAATAAAATCACCATATGCCTCTTAAATAGCCTGAAACATGTAGAACCCCTGGAGTCTGTGTTTGCCCATAGCCTCCAGACAGGCTTTGTCCCATGTGAATGGAGAACTGCAGTGGTCATCCCTCTGCACAAAGGGGGATCATAAATGGACCTTGAGAACAATAGACCCATAAGTCTGCATCTGACAAGTCACTTATCCAAAGCCATGGGAAGAATTATCATGGAAATGATTAATAAGGACATAGCAAGTCTTTACACACTGGATCTAACCCAATTTGATTTCATCAAGGGCAGATCATGTCTACTTAACCTGGTGAACGTCTTTGTGAAGGTCATCAAGGCAATAGATAAGGGAAAAACAGTGCATACTGTCTACCTTGACATGGCTAAGGCATACGATACAATACTCCACTCACGCATTGCAAATAAACTCAAGGATCGAAGCATAAATGCATATGTTACACACTGGATAGCCAGCTGGTTCTCAGATAGGACCCAGGACATTAGGATAGGAGAGTCCACCTCCACAAAGAGGCCAATCAGAAGTAGAGTCTCTGAGGGCACTGTGCTGGGTCCATTCCTTTTTGGCATCTACTTCTCAGAAGGCAAGGTCAATTTCAAGGGCCTCAGGCTGATCAAGTTTGAAGGTGATTGCAAACTAGCTGCATCTACAGGAAGGGCTAGCACAGACAAATGAGTGGTTCCAAAATCACAGCTTAAAACCCAACACCAGAAAAGGTATACTAGTACTCTTTGGGAAGTCAGCCATCCTAGGAAATTACCTCTTTGACAGCACACCCCAAAGAGTAGAACCAGTAGTCAGGGATTTGGATATGCATGTAGATAGTCACCTGGCTTTCGATCAACATGTGTCTAAGGTAGTAAGGAAATTATTCTATATTGCTAAACTTATAAGCAAGGGCATGACATTTAGGACCAATGAAGTTATTGTTCCATTGTATTTGGTCTTCATTAGGCCCATCATTGAGTACAGCTCCACCTTTGTAATGTACCTGACCAGGCACGTGGGACAAATGGAACTTACACAGAGGTTCTTCACAAAAAACAAAACAAAACAAAAACAAACAAACAAAAACAGGGTGTAAGCAGCATGTCCTCTGCAGATCTCCACAGAGGTGCATCTCTGTACTCCATTTCCTACAGACCATTGAGAGATGATATATGGCTGGCATATATGGCATCCTTGGATCCCACTCTAATGGGACTTTTGCATACCTGCAAAATTAATTGCATCAAAATTACTTGATCTATGGATTTAACCTTTGCTTGCGACATACATAGGTCACATTGCAGAGACAAACATTTGTCTCCAAGAACTTCCCTTCTCTGGAACAAGTTTCCCATCTATGTGAAGCAGAGCTCTTTCCTAAGCCTATAACTGAGAAACCTGGACCAGTGGATGGGAAACTGGACATATGCTTTGTGTCTGGCACCTGTGTCTCTAATAGACAGAGGCAGCCTGTAAATTTTGACCTAGCTTACATATGACCATTAAAATAACTTCTAAGGCACATAAACTTGCAGGATACAATTGGGATGCTTGACTAGCCTTATTAAGGCCCCAGGGGTCATTTGTCTGGGTCTATGTTCAGACATTGAAGAAAAACTTGACTGAATAGCTATTCTATGAACAGTAATCCCTGAACATTGCTTTGTTCGATGTGTGAACATAGAAATCTTTGTAAAAATAATCATTGAAAGGTAGTAGTTAGCCAACAGCAAGGAACTTACCCACAAATGTAAAAAGAGAAAAATGGAGTAGTGGAATTGAGATATTCAACAAAAATCCTGGCTTCATCCTATGATGATTCCACTACTCCATTTTTCTCTTTTATGTTTAAGTGGGACAATAAAACAATAGATTTTCTAGATATAAAGCTTACTAAAACATTGGAAGGTTTGGAAAGTAATATTCATAGAAAAGAGACATAGCAATTCACTGTTACATTTTTCAAGTTGCCATCCACTGCATCAACGTAAAAGCATGATTAAAGGGCAGATGGTCCGAATATCATGCCTTGTAAGTAATGATATGATATATCAAGTTGAGATGCATAACCTAATAGGAATGTTTCTAAATAGAAGTTACCCGTTGAAACTGCTGATATCAGTCAAGAAAGAGGTGATGAAAAGAAGGCGGACATCATTTAAACCTATTTTGACAGAAATTAGTGGGATTATTGATGTAATGGAAGGAATGGAACCTTCTGGTTCTAAATTGTTTAATTCTAGAGCTCTTGTCTTGAAATATAATCTCCAGACATCCAAAATTATAGACATTGTTGGAAAATCTTGGGACTTAGCATTCAATATGGATACCAAAAAAGAGTTAGGTCAAACACCAAAACTAATATTTTCAAGAGGTTTAAATGTAAAGAATTTATTAGAGAGATCAAAAGTAAGATTTACAAGTTCACAAATGTATAAACGTGGATCCTGCAGATACTGTAGATACATCAATGATGGGCCCTATGTGACTGTAAGGGGTTACAATAGAATAATTTCATGCCCAGGTAAATGTAGTTACAATTCCAAAAAGGTTGTTTACCTAGCAACATGTATATCATGTTCAGGTTTTTACGTGGGGAAAACCATACGTAGGTTAAGGGAAAGGATAGCAGAACATCAGAGAGCTATAAAAAATAAAGATGCTCATACTGTATTATTTTTGCATTCTAAGATTTGTGTCAATTTTAAAAAGTTTATATTTTCTGTAGTTGTCCGAGTATAGACAACTGAAAGAGGTGGTGATGCCAATGTTAGAGTTGAGTCTTTAGAACTAAAATGGCAGGTGATATTAAATGCAACAACTTACCCTGGACTCAACGACCACATTTCTATCAAGCCCATATTAAAACAAAGGGCAATGGTTGTTTGAAGTCATTTTGTTTTTGGGGGGTAAGATTTGTTAAAATTAAAATTAGTTTTTAGTAAAAATATCAGTAGACAAAAATATGTATATAAAGGGAATGTTTATGGGGAATATGTATATATATATATATATATATATATATATATATATATATATATATATATATATATATATATATATGTTTTTTATGTATGCTTTTATACATTTTTTTGGTGCAACAAACAGTACAATGTATGTTAATGTGATTGATAAGCAAGAAAGGTGATTGGTTAATGTGCAAGTGGAATTTTGTATTTAAATAATGTAATTGTATGCTCCTTTTACTCTGAAGAAGCCACTAGTTTTGTTGGTGAAAGCACTTAGTATTTTGGAGCCTTTTTAGCTTTTCATTAAAGCGGCTTGGTGCAGTCCATGAATTTTGTGTTTGTTTATTTTTATTGCTCCATACATAGCTCTACATTTTGCTCACATGTACAGTGAAACTAATCAATATTCCCACAGATTAATCTGCAAATGTCTGTCACCAACACTCCTCCCTGTGGGGTGTGAGGCTGTAAATTCAAAATTCTGCACATTATTCACAGCTGTTGTAAAATTAGCACAGGTGTAAGCTGGAGTAAGTGTGACAAAGTAAAGCTAAGAGGGGTTAACCATCTCTTAGCATTGCTTAGCTTTGCGCAAAACCACACAAACCTGCTTAAAAGTGCTTTAATCACTCTGCCTCAATCAGCACTTGTTCTTCCCAGAAACAAAATAATCAACCCTGTCAAGTCTAGAACCCAAGATGTTGTGCACTACAATGTACCACTACACCATCTGAGCTGTGGGAATCTGTAATTCATTTACAAACATATCATGCATTCTGGTCATTTAACATTAATAAAAAAAAAAGTCATCACTTCTGAGTTTGGAACCCAGGACCTGTGCACTACAATCACAGCAGCATACCTCTACACCATCAGAGCTGTAATAATTTGCACTGTTTTAACAAACATATCATGCATGACAGTCATTTAACATAAGGGAAAATTATATGTCCATAGTACTCTTATATACATATATATGTATATATAGATACCAATATATGTGTGTGTGTATGTATATATATATATATATATATATATATATATATATATATATATATACATATATATATATATATATATATATACATATATATATATATATATATATACACACACACACACACACACACACACACACACACACACATATATATATATATATATATATATATATATAAATAAACAACCTTTTACTGCAAGACATCTGCAAAAAGCCCAACAAAGTGTGGGGATAAAGGGCAAACAATAGTGACATATTTGAAATATGACTGTCGTATGCATAGACGTCTGCTAGAGGGGCATGGTTTGCTTTAACATACAATTCCAGACAGATTTCAGGTCTGAAGCACAAATGAATGCCATTATTTATCGATGTCAATGCTCACATCATTCCAGTGATTTGTCAGAAACCCACAACTGTTATGGGTAACAGACCAAACATATGAACCATGCATCTGGACAGTGTCTAGACATCTGGACAGTGGAGAGGTATGCCCGCAGTCATGTAACAGAATAGAAAAACTTGTGACAACTGCCAACCATGTTATCCAACCACAGTAAGACCAACACAACAATACCCCAAATCAGCTCTGGGGAATTACCCATGTATAGCCAAATATATTATGCACTACAGGGATGGAACTGTAGGGTAAAGCAGATATTGGTTCAAAAATGTCCACCCACAACCATTTGCACCATAGTCACAGCAACATACCAGTACCCCAAATTAACTTTAGAGTAGAATGACTGTTTGAACAGACATACCCTAATTGCCAGTCATACACTACACCAACATATACAGGCCAACTCACAGTCTACTGGGAATCTGAGGTGTTACAGGACATTCTCAGTCTGCCCTGATCGACCACCAGCAACCGTAGCAGCATGCACAGTCAGATAGAAAAAGGATCTATGACACTTACATCTGCTATTCTCCCTACTCAGCCAAACAAACATTTACACACAACACTGCTATACAATCTTGACAGTCTGTTAACAATAGCCAGACATACATAACTCACATATGTACAGATTTCCACAGAATGTCCAGGGTGTAAGACCATATTCATGGTCACTGCCACATACCACTCCCAGGAGTCTGCTAAGTCACTGGGATGTTACCTGCAGTGCAGTTACTAAATAATGATATATAATACCTCTGAACCTCTTACTGCAAGACATCTGGACAAAGCATGACATACTTGGGGGACATGGGGACGGAAAGAGGGACATATCTCACATAATGGTGTTACAAACTTAAACAGTTGCTGGTGTTCAGGGATCCTATGTTACAACAAACCCTGTAAGGATATGATGTCTGAAACACAGATGGATGTCAAAATTTACTGACTACAATCCTCACATTTTCCTACTGATTTCCTCAAAAAGTGAAATTGTTTGAGGAACAGATTAAACATAACAGGCAAACCCCAGGGCAGTCTGTGGACATCATGACAGTTGAGGGGTACGTTAGAGACATAGTGTCAGACATCAAGTTAGGCAGAAAATGCATGTCCAGACAAATCTGTTAATCTAGCAACCCTCTATGTGTATAACAGCACTACATACTTACAATCTATACCCAGTTCTGGAGCTTTGTTCCCAAGGTTGTTGGGCTGTCTCCACATGTCCTGTCTGAGAGGTATTCCCACCTACTGTCTGTAAAGCTGTAGCCCCCACACCTCCATAATGTCCTCCACACAGGCAAGGAAAAGGGGCAAGGCCCACATGAAGGACATAATTTTAGCACTGTGTTGCTATGGCATTGGCTAATGGAAAGACAACACAGCTGCTCTGGATGCAAGTAGCAAGTGGGAGACACAGACTGGTGCACAGGCCATCACCTGCTCATGAGCAGTACATACAAAAGGCAAGCTGCTGTCTATGCAACACAAGTAATAAATGAAAAAAAATGGAAAAAAGTACCCAAATATGAAAAATAACCAAAAAATAAGGCAATGGAGGGTTCACCAGGTAGCAAACCAACTTTAATGAACACACAAAAAACAACAAAATGCCTTAAACTGGACCACAGCATTTTCATCAGCAACTTCATCAGATGAGCATACCAACAAAAATAAGTCCTTCATATATAGTCCTTAATAGGTCCATTAAGTAACCAATCCACAATTAACGACATATTAACAAACTAAAATGTTTAAAAGGTGTCATAGGAAACAATGCATGCAGATCCTGTCTGAATAGAACTACCATTCAGTACAAGTGTAAAAATAAGTAATACTTTAGCTAGTTATGGGATGTAAATTCACATTAAATACATTTAAAAACATTAAAAACATTAAAAAAACATTTAAAACTTTCATATAAAAATATTGATAAAAGCAAAGAACAGTAAATCTGTAAAAGCTAACTGTGTAGAGATCTTAAGGAAACAGTGACATCTACTGGCCAAAAGTTTTAGAGCAATAATAAAAATCAAAGTTTAGCAGCTCTTAATTTTTAGACTGGTTTCAAAGAAGCCATGTCATTTAACCCAGGGTGTTTGTTTGCTTCTAACACCAACTGCCAGTACAACTCTCTGTGCTCCATATATATACTGTATACAAAGGACTCATTTTTGTTGGTATGCTCATCTGATAAATTTGCTGACAAAAACGCTGTGGTCCTGTTTAAGGCATTTTGTTGTTTTTTGTGTGTTCATTGAAGTTGGTTTGCTACCTGGTGAACCCTCCAGTGCCTTATTTTTTGGTTATATGTAACATAGGTCTCAACTTATCTACACAGAGACAGACTGCGACTGCACAAACCTAACCATTTGCATTGTTGTCAGGAAACTCTTCAGCACTGTAACAGGTATGTAAAACTTGTACGCTTGTAACAGAATGCAGAAGGGGGGATGCAATGATGTCAAATGGGACATTAAACACTAGGCTGCAACAAGATCTGCTGGATGCACATGCTGCTGTCTGGCACCTATGGCCATTCCTGCTTGCCCTGTCTGCATTGACATGGAGCACATCTGTGGCCCCTGGGTCACCCCAGGAAAGGTCAGCTCATGTATGACTACTACTGGTGTGTCTGTTGTCCAGTACTGAGTGTGTCAGTGCTAGGCCAGCTACCTGGGATGCTGTAATTATTCATGTTACCTGTGAATGATACTCTGATACATATGCTTGTCTAACAAATGTAAGACACTTATATAGGGTATGTGCATAGTACACAACAGGTGCAGATGTGTGTGTTGAACTGTATGTGATATACTGAGCCCATACCTGAGAATTATCCATAGTTTTGAAGACTGACCAAGTCTACCTCATATTTGTAGTCAATGCCTCATACAGTTGTGTATTGTCTGGCACATCAATGACAACCCATTAAAGACTGAAGTCACAACATATTAGCATACATTTGATTTTCAGATATAAGATCCTGCAGAGTAGGCCTCTGAATGTGACACTGTCCTTGCTGGCAACTAAGCATTTCTCAGCTAGATTCATAAAGTGACACTATTTACTGGCCTTTGCCACCAATTATGTGTGTCTTTGTGCAGATGTCTTGCTCTAACAGGAGCTAGGTGTCTTACCCTGAAACCCATGTCAATGCAAGCATACCTTGTCCTGTAGGATGCCAACATTTGTGCATTCACTGACACCTGCTTTGTAGCTGGAGAATACACACCAACCTTGCCAGGTCAGTCATCACATCATAAATTTAGACCCCAAATGGAGGCCTGCAAAGCCACAGGAAGTGGAATGATGAATGTTAGCATACACATACACACATCCAGGCTGGCCAAACAGTATGATGCATGGGAAACATCCCGGGTGCAGTTAACAGTTGAGAAAACACCTACTCAAATCATAGCTAGCTACAGGCCTCCATCCATAACTATGGACACCCACCACACCTATTGGAAACCTGCTGGAATCTGCCAGAATTCAATCATCTACTCTGCTCCTGGGTGACTCCAAATACCCAACTATAGTGTGCATGACCTATGCCAAATGAGCATGAACGCACATAGATTTCTCAGCTTTGTCAATGGCAATACAGTGAATCAGCCAGTCAACCTCCTACGACAGGTAGAAATATCCTGTACCTGGTCCTAACCAACATGAGTAGCCACTATAGCACTCCTACAGTGCCATCTTCCTTGGTAACATATGATCACATAGCCATCACTCTTCAGGTCACCATCTCCCCTGCCCACTCCCCCCTTTACAGTGTCAAACAGAATTAACTGTACACAAATGACTATAAATACCCTCAGAGCAGGTAGAAGTACATGTACAGCCAATGTCCCATTTGTTGGAACTAGCAGCAGTGTCCATGCGCAAGCCACAATACTATTTGGGTACCTACATAGCTGTATGGAATCAGCAATACCTGACAGTATAACATCATCTCCCCCAGGGTAAGGTAAATGCCTGTGGTGGAAAGCAGCAATGCACAAATACCATAATAGGTGGAAATAATTGCTGAATGGACCAAGAAGGAACAGGTGCCTCACTGGAAGCAATGTCACCTTGGTCTGCACAAGCAAATAAGGTCACGTGTGATTTACTTTAAGGCTGTCTTTGAGTGCAAATTGGACACATCCACCTTGTTGCTTGACTAATTTTATATCATTGCTGGCTGACTTCAGAGTTGTGCACTGTTATTTTTGCTTCACTGTATAATTTTTCAGATCTCTGCTGGAAGTGGTTTTCCCCACCTCCCACTATTTCTGCTGTGTCTTAAGTTGGTATAACTGGTTTTACATCCTGTGTGTTATCTGACTATCTCAAGGATTACTTGCATAAAATTAGACCCTGTTAGTAACAGCCTGCATATCATTGGTGGAGCCTTCCTGTGTCCTGACAGAGTGCTCTTCAAATTATCTGGAGATATACAGAGCTAAGTATATTTTTCTGGCACTTCAGAGTTGTGTACTGTTAATTGTTGCTTGACTAATTTTATATCATTGCTGGCTGACTTCAGAGTTGTGCACTGTTATTTCTGCTTCACTGTATAGTTTTTCAGATCTCTGCCGGAAGTGGTTTTCCCTACCCACCCTTCCTATTCCTGTCTTGTTGTTTAAATTTGGAGGCTTTTGCAGTTGCCCACCCCCACTGTAGATTTGATCTGGGCACTCCCCCAGTCTTATCTCTTTACCTTATTCTACCTAATAAACTCCATCTGCACTTGTTTTTAGTCATTTTTAATTTAATTGCATTTTTTTTAACTGTTTGGTCTAACATTGCTACATACTCAAGTGTGCTAGCTTGCACTGCATTTTAATTGTTTTTACTGCTGTTTTAGCTACTTTTCTGTACATAAAAAAAATATTTAAGCCTGTTTCCTACCTTTCCTGTAACTTGTGTAGTCCAGATTCAGATTTTCTGTATCTAGGACTGTATGTAAGCTTCTGAGCCCCCCAATCTTTCTGTTTCGGAGGGAAGCCTTCCAGCTTATCAGTGGGAGTGGTTAGCACTAGGTAACCTATCAACCACATAAGGAGTGGTTCTGGCGCAGAAATTGCAGTTATTGGCCGTTTGGCCAGTTTTTACATCTCTCTCAACTTTCTGATTTAAAAGCACGCATTTGCACTTGTTTCCCCCTTTCCTGTAACTAGTTTAGTCCAGATACAGATTCTTAGTTTTAGCACTTGAATTTGCTTATTCGTGAACAGCACTTGTTCAGAACTTGTTGTAAGCAGTAAATAAGCTACTAATTACTATAACACTAAACCTTCCTCATTACCTAGAGGAAAACAGTTTTTGTACTTACTTTCCTCATTTGCTTAGAGAAAAACAGTTCTTGTACTCACTTTCCTCACTTATCTAGAGGAACATAGTTTTTTTATTCAGGCATGTCCAAGGGTCAGTTCCCAGTGTTCTCTCCTGTCTATCTGGCATCTTGTAGCAATGTAGAAATTGCCTCATGTACACAGACAACCCTCCAAACTAGAAATAAAGCTCTCTACAACCAAGACTGAACTTGACAGTCAAGAGGAGAAGGTAAACACTTGCACCACACCACACTCATCACATAGTCTCATTAAATCTACACCACCAAAATCCAAACATAGAAACACAAAAACATTCACAGAGGCTCTCAATAATAATCTGCTCAAGCAACAGAGAATATAAAGCAGAAATGCAAGCAACCTCCACCCCCCAACACAACCCAAATGACACATAGCCCACAGACTCAGTGTGCACTCAATCACAGCCACTAAGGCAAAACAACGTACCCAACACACTAGTCATAGGTGACTCAGGTGCCAGGATCCGCCACATAACCCACGCACTCAGGTCACTCCACAGCAAGTACAAATATGACTCTGTCATTGTCCATGTTGTTGTGAAAGACCTGAGACATACTTCCCTGGACTACATGAAAAGAGACATGGAAGAGCTCTCCGATCTTGTAGCCCAGGCAGGTATGATCCTAGCCCTGAGTAGCATTCTGCCATCACCCAGAATGATACCACAGTACAAGGACAAAATGATTGACTTCAACAATTGGCTAAGCTTTTGGTGTCATTCTAAAGGGATCCGGTATCTGTCTGCCTGGGATGACATGGTCAACAGACCACAATGCTTTGCCAGAGATGGCCTGCACCTGTCACCCCTGGGATTCTGGATACTGGCTAAGGTTCTTGCCGCCCCTATAGTGCCTTTTTTAGGAAAGGTTCAAATGACAGATTCACCACTATAATAGGAAAAGGCAAGCAAAAACTGAGGGTGATGCTACTCAATGCTAGAAGTCTAAATCTCAAAATGCACTCGCTGAAGGCACTCCTTAAAATGGAGAACATCGATATCTGTGCAGTGACTGAGTCCTGGTTCAAGGCTCTAGAGAGCACCCCTGCACTACCAGGCTATAACGCATACCACACTTTTTGGCCATGTAACCTGGACCGGAACACCAAAGGCAGAGGTGTGTTCATATTCATTAAGGATATCCACACCTCCAGGCTAGTTGCTCAGCATAATGCATCCGAGGTTATCCAAGTGCGACTAACTCTGGGCAAAACTGCAATCCAAATTGTATCTTGCTACACATCCCACATCATGCCCCAGGATTCCCACTCCTCTTTTCTTGATGTACTGGAAAATATCAGGGTTCAACCAAACACCCTAATAATGGGTGATTTTAACTACCTCACCATTAACTGGGAAAAAACTACTCATGTACCAACTCCTTTGCTCAACGCTTTCTGGAATCCATAAACTCCAATGCCTTGGATCAACTTATCCACATCCTCACCAGTGGCAACAATATCTTAGATCTGGTCATTAACAACATTAGTAGCCTGTGTTCCACACCTGAAGTCAATGCCTCATTAGTCCGATCCAACCTTAAGCTAATCACCCTAGATATCCACATCCTGCCCCCACCCACCATTAAAGAAACCATGGTAAAATATTTCTCCAAAGCCAACTTCATGCTTCTTAAGACAGAAGTGGTGAACTTCATGACACCCATGCAGATGGACAATACAGTTACAACTACTGAATCCTACACAATTGCACGTTATAAGCACTTACACGAGTGCATGGATCGTGCTATCCCAAACACAACCAAGATGCTATCCTCTAAAAAAAGGAAGACAATCTGGTGGTCTCCTGCCATAAACAAACTGTACAACAGAAGGAAGAAACTGTTGCAAAAGAGAGTAAAATCCCATGAGTGGAGGAGCTCCCTGGTCGGCCTCAGTAAGAAGCTGTGATCCCTCATAAAATCCTCCAAAGCTAGTTACGAAAACAAAATCGCCACTGATTCTAAATACAACCACAAAGCATTCTATAGCTATGTCAAGAATCTCAATGGCAACATCAGATCTGCTCTGAGTTACAGCACAATGGCACTAAATATACAGACCCAACTGATATTGCCAACATCCTGGCAGATAAGTTCATTGTTAACTTTAACTCTTTCTCACCCCCTAAAGGGCCCATCTCTATACCAGAAGAATGCAAAGTTCCTGTAATCATGGCTGCACTGGTAAAAAACACACTCTCCAAAGCCAAGAACACAGCATCCATGGGACCAGACAAAATCCTAGGCTACGTTCTGCATGAACTACAGAATGAACTGGCACCCCACCTAAGTACCATGTTCAGTCATAGCCTTACCTCAGGCTTTGTGCCCACTGAATGCCGCACAGTGATGGTTATCTCACTCCACAAAGGGTGAGCCACCACTGACCCAGGGAATTACTGCCCCTTTAGCCTGATGAACCTGGTCTGCAAGGCCATGTAACGTATCATCATGGAACTTATAAACAAAGACATTGGTAATCTCCAAACTCTGGACCGCACCCAGTTCGCATTTGTAAAAGGCAGATCATGTCTCCTAAGTCTGATAGACTTCTTTAAAGCAGTCACCAAAGCAGTAGACGAGGGTAAGGTGGTTCATACAGCCTATCTAGATCTTGCCAAGACTTTCAACATCAAGGACATTATGAACAGGGACATCGGCAACATCAAAATGCCTGAGCCCACACAGCATGGTATTGTCAAAGGGAGATCAGGCTGGTCAACCTCTCTGAAGTCGTCAACAAACACAAGGATGAGAGGAAGATGGTGAACAATGCCTACCTTCACCTAGCCCAATTCTCTCACAATAATCCCCAGGCAGCCAGGATACATACGTCTACACAGCTAGGCACCAACCTGTAGGTTACCAGATGGGTAGCTAACTGGCCCAATGATAGTACCCACTCGGTCAAAATAGTGGAACCCACCTCTAGTAGTAGATACTTCCAAAGCGTTGAACCCTGTGGATCGATCTGGGGGCTTCTACTGTTTCAGATATACGTATCTGAGGTACAGGATGAAAGCAGTAGTCTGTGGCTGACCGGGTGTACAGATGCTTGCAAGATGGCCACTGTCTTACTTTCCCCAATGGATGTGAGCATCCCCCAAGAGGCACTCACCCAATTAATGACTGGTGCAACAAGCTTTACCACAAACTGAATGCCAGGAGAGCCATCATTCCCCCTGCTTTGGCAGATGTCATCCACACTATGTATGACAGTAGTAATGGACTGAGCATTCAATCAGGGGTGAGATGACTTGTGCACCAAGGATGGTAGCAACCTGACAGTTTCCCACCATGTGAGCACAATTGTATGGAAGGCTGTCCACATGGCCCACCTCACAAATATGGGTATGTCATCCAGGAACCGGGAGGCCACAACATCCTTGTACTCCACCGTTATCAGACGTATTACCAAGTACAATGGCTCCTTTGGCATGTACCTTGCCAAGCAAATGCAGCAGTTGCAGAGACCACAGAGGTTCCTGACCAGGCAATTCCAGGGTCTGCAACAACTACCCTATGCAGTAGGTTGAAAGCCCTGCCCCTGTACTCAGCCTCATACAGACTAATCATAGATGACCTGTATCTGGCATACAAGCCCATGTCCAAACCAGCATTGATGTCATTTCTGCATATGTGTAAGACAAATTGCACTCATGCATCATGCACGAAAGGCCCTCACCTGGTCTGTGACATGCATCATACAGGTGACATCCCTGTTATACACATTTACATATATATATATATATATATATATATATATATATATATATGTGTGTGTGTGTGTGTGTGTGTGTGTGTGTGTGTGTGTGTGTGTGTGTGTGTGTGTGAATGTACAAATGTCCCCACATACCCTCGTTTTGCTGGGGTTATCTGCACTTACACATCATAGCAGTTGTCTGATGGAACCAGACCAAGGCCGCAACCGTACATAATCCACTGACCCACAGACCCCTGTGCCTATGGAATGTCTCCCTGTAGACAGACACAGGTGAGCAGGTGGTGTAATGTGCAATGGTTGCAATGTAATATCTTGGACAGGCCATATTGTCCCTGGCCACATGTGCACCTATCACATTGCAACCAGCCACATATGGCCATACTTGTAACTGTACAAACATTGCAGAGATATTAACAGGTATGCCACTCCTAGGACACTAGATACAATAATATCTCTGTGGAGTAATTATGCATTTTACGGCTCTGTGACTAGCTGCTGGCCTCATCATTGGCCTCCTTTACAAGGCTTGCTGATGTCATCCACCTTAAGAGCACTGGCTGACAGTTTGTGGTAATAAGTGCTGAAAGCTATAGTGTGTATTACTAGATAGGTAGGGGGTTCTAATATCACGTCATCCAGTGTGTGTGTGTGTGTGTGTGTGTGTGTGTGTGTGTGTGTGTGTGTGTGTGTGTGTGTGTGTCTATGTATAAAACTATCCCCTTGCAGCACTACAGATATTTTTGTATGGGCTAGCTTTGTGCAATGGTTATGCATTTTACAGCCCTGTGACTAGCTGCTGGCCCTAAATTGCCCTCATCTATGTAAGCATAACTGATGTCCGCTGCCATCTAAATTTGTATGTTCAGAAAACCTAGGTGACAAGTATCAAGGGTAGCAGACCTTGTCACAAAGTATGAAAGCATGGTTATGCTGACTGTCCACATTGTTTCTGACACACTGTTCTACACATATGCACCTAGGGAGCAATGCATGCATACTGCCATACCTTGCTGATGTTATATTTCTGTTGTGCTACTATGCAATCCTGTGCCACTGTTTTGCCGCTATGTGCCCATAGTTGAACCACTCAGACTCCTGGAAGGGAAACATACACAGATCTGTGACACACCTGTCATTCTGTAACACTACCGCCCGTCTAACATCATGCAACAAAGACACACAAAGTTTGATGTGTAGTCATGACATATGTTAGCATACAGTACTTGTTGTGGCCCATACCAACTGCCATGGCATAACAATACTGCATTACACAAGTACATGTAAAGTAATATAGTTACCCTGTGCATTAGACACATATTTGCATGTAATGTAAATAAAAACAAAACAGCACTGAACAACCTAGGTTTAGTTTTAAAAATAAAAAAAATCTTTGAAGAGACATTTTTGTTATAAAAATTTTACCCAAGTTAGAACATATACTGTGAATATACCCTTGATGCATTGCTGTTCTAGATACAATTTTTGCATATTTATAGATCCGTTTGTAGACTTTGTTCATCCTGTTACTAGTAAGAAGTATCATATTAAGGTAACTGCTGATTGTCGCAGCAGGAAACTGATTTATTTTGCCATTTGCAAGGCCTGTAGTTGTTTTTATATAGGTAAGACCAATAGGTCCCTCTTAGAAAGAAATAGGGAACATATATATAATATGAATAGGTCTGATGAACATAATGCCTTGGCTAAACATTTTGTTGAATGTAGGAATGAACATGTTTTTGGATTTAGGATAATTGAGACAGTGAATTTTGATATTCGAGGGGGTGATTTTAGAAATTTTACTGAGGAACGTGAGCTGTCATGGATTATTAATATGCAGACAGACAGGTTTCCTGGTATTAATGGGAGAACCTCTATCAAACCAGCTTTGAAAGTCAGAGGTCTCTTTAAATGAATAATGACTATTTTATTGTTTTTATTATGTGTATCTCTATTGGTTAGTATTTAATGCTAATTGAAAGTGTATGTACTATATATTTTACTTGACTTTTGTGATACAATGTCTGAAGAAGCAATTTATTGTGTGAAAGTGCTTACCTTGTGTTACTGTTATTAAAGACTGTGTTTTTTATGGTCATAGTCGTGCTTTGATGCTGTTTTGTTTTTAGTTACATTACGTTTTGGTTAATAAGCACCATTAATTCTGGAGGGTCTACTGATTTTTTTTCTACATATTTGCATGTTCCTGCATCAATCGCAGGGATGTGGCACAGGTGTCATCACATGCAAAGGGTGTGGTGTGGGGGTGCCAGAGGAATAGGCTGTTCCAAACAGTTGACAGCATGTGTGTGAGTCAGGAAGGTGTGCTGGTTAAATGGGCCATGGAGAGGTGCCCTGTGTGTCTGTTGGTGACCTCTTGTGACTGTGATGTTTGAGTGTGTACGTGTACACAGTCAAGCCCAGTGCTAGCCCTACACATGTGTATGTTGGACAGTTGTGGACCGTACATAGTAGAGTAGACAGTTCACTGCCTCCAGACACAAACATGGGAAGGGGCTTCATAAGTAGTAGCACTGGTACCGCCATGCCCAAAGGCAGATGCGGTGCCAGTAGCTGATGGTCACTGCTGTCTGCTGGGCCCGTGTCCCCATGGGACTTTCCTAGGACCAAGTGCCCATGGCCTGCCATGTCATGATGTGGACAGCACACTTCCCTCTGTAGTGCTGGATGTACTGCCACTACGGGAGCATGAGTGTGCATGACCATGTGGACTCTCAGCAGATGGTGTTGCTGACCTACTTCCATGTGTCTGATGCCTAACTCCAACCAGATGTTACAGCACTGGCAATGTGCGGTCAAATACAGACACTGTCTCAGACCACTGTTTGTCCACTACATCAGTAAACCAATCCAGGGTGTCACCAATGTGGTGGAGGCAGTCACGAATGTCAAACTGTGCTGCATCCATAACTCTAAGCATCCATCTGGTGTTACATGCAGAATGTGTCTGTGCCTTCATGATGGCTAGAAACATGTGGAGAGTGACCCGTGATGTGACACTGCAACAGGTGGTGGATGGAAAGCAGTCCCCCCATCGAGCTCCCCTGTCAATCTGCCTTGGTGGGGCCTCACCAGCTCTCTGGCTATGGCCAGTGTCTACACTCACTGATGCCATAGTTGTCATGCTGTCCTGTTGAATGTCACCACCCTCTGACTGTCCAATATCTGTGGCCTCTGTGGACTGGGTATGTATTGGCATACTGACTGTGTGCATGGACAAGGGGAGCAGAAGAAGGATGTCAACCTCTGGGCCAGATTCAGCCCCCGACAACCCCACCTCTGCCTGACTATGGCCACCATCGTCATCAGTGTCCGATGAGACGCTGACATCAGGTTGTGAGGGGGACAGACTCCAACCCTACTGGTCACCTGTGAAAAGCAAGACAAAAGGAGTACATTACTACCTGCACTATTATGTATGGTAATCCACACAGACTCATACAGATGAGGATCCACAATGGCATTACATGTCCCACATTTTCTCATCTCTGATCCCATGCACAATAGACAAACTCACAGCAGCATACACAGACAAGTCAGGCCCTTTATAACATGCACTTCAGCTACTTCCAGTTAATGTTGCCACTGCAATACACCTGTGAGGTATGCAATATGACAGTGTATATGATAAAACTACACATAAAACCCAGTACACCTATCTTGAGAATGATATGCCAGTAGTAGTATCACTGCCTAAGGTATGTACTGTCTCCCTATTGTATTTAAAAAGGCATCTTGGAGTAATTGCCTAATGCATAGAAGGCTGCGTAGTCACTCATAAATATAAGTGCATATGTGTTAATGTTTGTACAAATACACACCTGTGATTACCCAGTCTATGCACTGTAGTTAACTGTTTCAGAATGGAACATACAGATATTCTACTCTGTCTAAACACAACAGTTGTACATAGGGCAAAATGGCAGCCCTTGACTTTCTGAGTGTATATATATGATCCGTAAAACAACAATATCACACTTACCAGGTACAGGACCATGGACTTCAGCCATACCTGATGGACCTATGAAAAGTTGAGGGAGAGGCATTGTCAGCACCACCAAATGTTGCAGCGGTGCAAGGTGATATGTGTATATATCCACATGTGCAGTAGCTATTGAGATGATGGCTATATTGCTGACATTCTGACTATGCGTGCACAACTGTGGATAAAACCCACACTCCATTCCCAATACAGATAGACCTGACACCCATGTACTGGTATGTATAGCCTGCCACAATGGCTAATACAGTATTACAGTGGTGAACACAGTAAGCTTGCCTAGATGCTCCTCTTCTGTGGACACTGTGGGACCCACTTCCAGGATGTATGGCATGATGGGTGCCTGGGAACTGTTGGTTGATCCTAGATTCACCAGGAATTCCTCTGTGGCCGAGGGTGGTTGTTCCTTTGCAGGCCCTCCACTGGTGGCAACATGATCCCTGGCAACAGCAGCTGCCCTTTTCCATGCAGCATTTGCCATATCTGTGGCCCGGTTTTGAACCTGCTCATAGGTCCTGTCCTGCTGGCTAACCTGATAGCCCACACAAGGTTTGCCGAAAATGTTGCCCATTGTTCACAATTGTGCCTACCCCTGGAAAGAAAGATGTGATGGTGGTGTCTGAGGCCATCCAGTATAATGTCATTCTCCACAGTTGTGAATGGTAGATGTATCTTGTGGTACATGGTTCCTGAAAGACAACGAGAGGGGAACACATTACAGGACCAGATACATGGATGTCTACCATGTACAGATCCTGCACACCCATAATTGCCTGCACTATCCACTGCTTCCTCACACATCATACCCTACAGTCTGGGAACACACTACATGTGTGGATATCACCAAGATAGTCGCAATTCTGGGTTATGTCGCTGTGTGCCATGACAGATTCTGCTGTATGTCCCTGCACCCATTACAGCCATCTACTGTGGTGTGTCCCCTGTGGGCAAATTCCAACTAATATGTCATACGGCCACTGTCAGACAAATAGCAGTGTTATATTACAACAACTATATGGGGACAGTACAGCAACACCAGTGTACCACAATGACAGAAAGCAATGCAAACCTGCTGTAGTATATTTTCCCAGTAGGCATCATACCTCCCAACTATACAGATGTTTGCAGAATGTCAGGATGTTTGCCTCATAGATGTTGTCCTTTTCACACAAACATGTGGATGTCTAGCATATGGTTGGCTGATCACTGATGGGTGATGTCAGAAAATAAAGTCAGAATCTGACTTTCACATGTCATACCCCTCAGAAAACAGTTATGCTACAGTAATATCTGTTAGTCTGTTCATGTTCTTACTTTGTACCTTCAATATTTATACTCTTTTGCTGAGTTTGGGCCTTTGGCCCCCCATTAATTATGACTTTGTGCTGATGTCTTACTTTAGAAGGTTGACAGTTATAATAGTCATAGCTCTCAACCAAACAGGGACAAATCTCAATGAAACAGACTTAGCCAGAGTACATTAGGGACATTCAGGGGCACTTTTACAGTGTTAGAATTATTTATGTAACACATTGACAGAATGAGAGGAGGTGAATTACAGTACAACATATGATGTTACAGGAGTGTACCTTACTGTCACTATGTTCATAGGTTCATAGCTTCATACTAGGCTATCTGCCCTGGGGCAATTATAAGCCTAGCCCAATTCTGTATGGCTTACGCCACCCCTTGATTTGAGTATACTGTGCCCTTTTTAAGGTTTAGTTTACTGTGCCTCTGTCTAATAGTGACACGGGAGTAATCCCTGGGACAAACCTACGATCCCCCATCCACCTATCAAGATTCTTCTTGAAGAGATTCAGTGAGGTGCTCTGCCTCACATGAACTGGAATTCTATTCCAGAGCGAAGGGAGCCTCTGGGTTATGAACCTGTCCCTCCAGCAAGTTCTATTTATTTCTGTGCTGAGGTTCAAGTCCCTCGAGCATGTGGCTCTAAGGGATTTAGATTTACTGAGGTGGAGCATGTCCATTAATTCTGGATTTGACATAGCTTTGTATGTCAGGCATAGATCGCCTCGAAGTAGGCGGTATGCAACTGAGTAGAGCTGGAGTTTTTTTAACTGAGCAGCATATGGCATCTGTTTGAGACCCTTGATCCTCTTGGTGAGATACTTTTGGGGTCTTTCTAATTGCTGCAGGTGTCGGGTAAGGTACATCCCAAAAGGGGCATTGTATTCTATGATGGGCCTGATGAGGGATGAATAAAGGGGCACGATTACCTCTCTTGATCTAGATGTGAAACCCTTTGTGATGAGGTGGGCTATGTAGAAGGTCTTTCTAACCACTTTGGCAATGTGGTTTTCAAAGGAGAGATTGCTATCAACTTGGGTCCTCAGGTCCCTAATAACTTTCTCTGTACTTAATGGGTTTCCACCTATGTGGTAATTTGTGGGCACATTGTTTTAGCCAAAGGGTATGACTATACATTTTTTGGCATTTAGCTTTAAACCATGGTGCTGGCACCAGTTATCTGTCTCTGTGAGACCTTTTTGAAGGATGTTTGTGTCAGCTGGAGAGTCAATTATGGTGCCCAGTTTGCAGTCGTCTGCGAACTTGGTGAGCCATAGTCCTCCCACGTTTGCCTGTACCTCGGAAAAGTATATACTGAACAAGAGTGGTCCCAGGACAGAGCCCTGTGGGACACCACTTGTGACCGGTTTCGAGTCTGACATGGCTCCAGCAACTCTCACTCTGTGGGTTCTGTCTTTGAGCCAGTTTGTGACCCATCTTGTAACATAGGGGTTTATATTTAAGCTGGATAGCTTATCTATGATGCCCGAGTGGGGTATTGTGTCAAATGCCTTTGCAAGGTCCAGATAGGCTGTGTGGACTACCTTCCCTTCATCTATGGCTTTGGTGACTGTTTTGAAGAAGTCAACCAGGTTCAAAAGGCAGGATCTGCCCTTGACAAAGCTGAACTGGGTAGGATCTAGTGTCTGTAGGTCCCCAATGTCTTTGTTTATGAGCTCCATGATGATCCTCTCCATAGCCTTGCAGACTAAGCTAGTCAGGCTTATGGGGTGATAGTTTCCAGGGTCCGTAGAGGCTCCACCTTTGTGGAGTGGGATCACTGTTGCTGTACGCCATTCTGTGGGCACATATCCTGTAGTGAGGCTGAGATTGTATAGCTGTTTTATTTGAGGGATTAGTTCCTGTTGGAGTTCATGTAGGACGCAACCTGGGATGCCATCTGGTCCCATGGAAGCAGTGTTTTTTGCTTTGGAGAGGGCAGCCTTCACCTGAGCATCAGAGATGTTTGGGAGGCAGCCCTCTGCCGGGATAGATACTTGCTCTTTTTGGGGGGGGGGGGTGGAAAAGTTTGCACTGAACCTATCTGCCAGGATATTGGCGATGTCTGTGGGTTCAGTGTATTTTTTGTCGTTTAGAATCAACTCAGAACAAGTCTGGGAGTTGCATCCCAGGTTCCTAACATAACTGAAAAAAGCCTTATGATTGCCTTTGGTGTCCTGTGCAATTTTTCTCTCAAAGCTGGCCTTGGAGGATTTTATGAGGGATCGTAATTTTTTGCTAGCACTGATCAGAGATGCCTTCCCTATTAGGGATTTTGCTCTATCATGTAGTAGCTTCCTCCTTCTGTTGTACAGTTTATTTATGGCAGGGGTCTACCAGACTGGACACCTGCCTTTGGATGATTGGGTCTTGGTTTTGTTTGGGATAGCATGATCCATGCATTCCTGGAGATGTCCATAGAATGCGTTTATATAGGATTCTGCAGTTTGGGCCATAGTTTCTACTGGCCCTGGGGCCTTGAAGGATTCCACTTCAGTTTTGAGAAGTGAGAAGTTCACTTTTGAGAAGTTTTTCACTGTGGTTTTCTGGGCTGGGGGTGGGGTTGGGATGTGGACATCCAGTGAAATTAATTTATGGTCTGATCTTACCAATGAGGGATATACTTCTGGTGCGGAACATAGAGTCCCCATGTTGGTAATGATCAGGTCTAGTATGTTGTCCCCTCTTGTGGGAGTGGTGACTAGTTGTTCCATAGCATTAGAATATAATTTCCAGGAACCTTTGGGTTAAGGTGCTGGGACTTGAGTAGTGCTCCCAGTCAATGTTTGGGTAGTTTAAGTCACCCAATATAATGGTATTCGGAGAGATCTTCATGTTCTCCAATGTTTTCAGGAAATCTGAGTGTGATTCCTGACTTTGAGAGGGTGGTCTGTAGGATGCTATAAACTGAAAAGCAGTCTTGCCCACTGTTAATTGCACATGGATGGTCTCCAATACTTCATGCAATGCCACTAACCTGGAGGTGTGGATATCCTTGATAAATATGGAAACTCCCCCTCCTTTTGTGGTTTGGTCAGGGTTTTGGGGCCAAAAAGCATGATATGAGGTATAGCCTGGTAGTGCTGGGGTGCTCTCTGGAGCCTTGAACCAGGTTTCTGTCACTGCACAGATATCGATGTTCTCCATACTGAGCAGAGCTTTGAGTGCGTGCATCTTGAGGTTAAGACTTCTGGCGTTAAGCAGCATTACCCTTAGTTTCTTGTTCCTTGTGCTGTCTATGGGAGTGGGTTTGACTTTTGAGCCTTGCCTAAAAAAAGGCACTATGGGGGTGGCAAGAGCCTTTGCCAATATCCGAAGGCCCAGTGGTGACAGGTGCAAGCCATCCCTAGCGAAGCAATGTGGCTTGTCGAGCATGTCATCCCAGGCTGACAGACACTGGATCCCCTTTGAATGACACCATCATTTTAGCCAATTGTTAAAATTGATCATTTTGTCTTTGTACTGTGGCATCATTCTAGGTGAGGGTAAGATGCTGCTCAAGGTCAGGGTCATACCACTATTATGTGTCGGGGAGGGTCGCATAATTGTTAAGGTGTTTGCCTTCCAGCCACAAGGTGCAGGGTTTTATTCTCACATGGATTAATTGGCTAGGCTTAAAATGGTCCACAAGGGCAGTTAGCCTAGTACTAACCTCTGAACTAGCTTTCTTACAACAGCTGACCATTGTAGGAGAGATTGACAGGGAGAGAGCTGAGATGTGATTGAAAGCAGGGAAAGTAGAGAGGCATGCCTGTAGGTGTGGGAGAGCAAAATCAATGACATCTCAACACCATAGATCTAAGACAAGTCTACCTCTGTAATCCCTATTCCCCATACCTCCATCTTCCCATCTGCATCCCGTTATATGGGGAAATCTATTACATACCTGGTGGAGTGCATTATTCCTTTTTTGAATCTTTCCTTTGAAAATGCTTTGGACATACGCAGTCTGTGTGACTGACATCTCATACAGACTTGCTCCCCAAAACCAGTTGCTTGCTTTTTGAAGGTAATGTTCATTAACATGTAATTGCCTCTGTACCAATCTGTGGCTTAGGATTGCTAATTGCACCCAATACAGCTGAATTGCACTATATTTAGCCAGTGACATGCCACCACAGTGCAATATATAAGGCCTTCATGTAGGCCTTGGCCCCTTTTTTAGTTTTTGAGATGGACATTATTGAGGTGTGAAGACTACAGCATTGCAGAGGGTAGGTACAAATACTGTCCACTGTAGGGATTTATGAAGTATGTCCACAGTTTTGCCTCATATATTTGGTCAATGTCCTATGACATTGTGGTAATCTGGTAGTTCACTGGCAAACATTGTGGGTTGAGGTCAGTAAGGGAAGAGAAACATGTGAGTGTCACACTTCATACCTATCAGAATTTGCATGCTAATGCAGTAGCTGCTATTCTATCAACTTACTATCTTTGTAGGAGCAAACTGTTAAACATGTTCCTATCTCTGAGCCTTTGCCCCCCCCATTATGTGTGGTTGTGTCCAGATCCCTTGTTCTAGGGGGTTGGGAGGTATGGTAGGTCTGTAGCAGCTACCTTAACATACAGCTGTGTATGCTACAGACTGCAACTGCTGTAGCCTAGAACACTTAGGGGGGAGTGTGAAGACTTTGTAGCATAGCAAGCTGTACATGTAAATGTGGCAGCTGTGTCAGCCCTGTTGTTACAGCAGAGCTAGGGTAAGGTTCATAGGTTCATAGGTAGGTACTAGTAAGACTAGCCAACAAGGTTCCCTGGCTTACGCCACCCAAGAAAGTTATTTTCCTGTGCCACTGTCGAGCAGAGACACAGAAGTGATCCCCGAGGTATATTTCCTATTTCACATCCACTCATCAAGATTTTTCTTGAAGAGTGTTAATGAAGAACTTTGCTTGACATAGATGGGTAGCCTGTTCCAGAGTATGGGAAGTCTATGGGACAGGAATCTATCCCTCCAGCATGTCTTATTTGTTGTGGTGACAAGGATTAGGTCCCTAGAGAGTGTAGCTCAGAGGGCCTGGGATTTGTTTAGGTGTAGCATGTCCAACAGCTCTAGGTTTGACATAGCTTTATATGTTAGGCAGAGATCACCTCGGAGTAGGCAATATGCTACGGAGTAAAGCTGGAATTTTTTGAGATGGTCAGTGTAGGGCATGTGTTTGAGGCCAGTAATCCTCTTTGTGAGGTATTTCTGTGGTCTTTCCAGCTGCTGCAGATGTCTTGTGAGGTACATTCCAAAAGGGGCATTGTACTCTATAATGGGTCTGATGAGGGTTCTGTCAGTGAGCCAGTTGGCAACCCATCTTGTGATATAGGGATTTATATGTAGTTTAGTGAGTTTAGCTATAATTCCAGAATGGGGGATGGTGTCGAAAGCCTTGGCGAGGTCAAGATACTCTGTGTGAACCACCTTACCCTCATTTACGGCTTTGGTGCCTGCTTCAAAGAAGTCAATCAGGTTCAGGAGGCATTTTCTGCATTTCACAAGGCAAGGGGTACCTTTTACAGTCCAATCGAGGCATGTGTATTTGCAAGATATATGTGCACATATACAGGCTGTGAGAAACATTTCTACATCCATGAGTATGTGGATGGCTTTATATGGTTGTATTTCTGCACGAGGGTCCCAGTTGTACAGGTACTTTGCCATTGCTGCCTTAGCAGGTGTATTTCCATAAGTTGCTGATAAAAGGGCACATATACCTGCTATCACAGGCCTCACTTACATCCATTAGTATATGTCTTTATTATTATTTATTATTGCACCAGAGTCCAGGGTACACTCCCAGTCTTCAGAGTAGTTTTTTTTATCTCAGTTACATGCATAATGACTGTAGGTAGCGATCGGTATGTTTAGCTGGAAGCACCTGCTTGACCTAAAGCCTGTGTCACATGGTGACTTTATGCACTATACTATAGTTGAGAGTGGCCAGGGTTCAAGTCTTGGTAGAGGTGTATATTTTTCTATATGTGGATACCAATGAAATTGACACATATAGTCATTAAAACTCTTACAAGCTCCTTTAAGCTGAGCTAAAGCAGTGTGGCATGCTGCACTGCACTGCTCCATGCAAATGCATGCTAAAAAAATATAAAGAAAAGAAAAGGGAGTGATAGGACAGTGGTGAAATGGGGTGAAGCAGGGGGAAAACATAGTAGCGAAAAGCAGGCAGGGATGTGCAGGTAGAGTGTAGGAAAGAACCATAGCTATCCATTTCTTGTACAGCAACAGCTGTGCATTTTGATAGATTTTGTACATGAATTTGGACTCTCACTCCCCAGAGAGAGGGGTGAGCACAACATAAATGTGTTGTCAAGCCAATTGGACCAAATTAGTTGTGTCCAATGGACATGTGTGAAATGGAGAGCTATGTATGAGGCATTATTTTTTTTTTGTGGGATAGGTGCCCATTTTTTTTTTAATAATGAGAGAATGGAGTGTTGAGGAAGGGACATAGGTACATGTGGGGAGGTGAGTTGAGTAGGAGAGGATGCGGTAGCAGACAGACAAGACAGCAGACAGGAGTGGTGTGTAAAATATGAGGGGGGTAAACACCTTGGATAGGAAGGGTTTTGTGGAATTGTAGTCGCATGTGCCTCCAGATGGCTGCAGCATGACTGACATCTCCACCCATGGGCAGTCAATACTGCTCCTTCCCTGCCTCGAAAGTGGCTGTGCTGGAGGCTGGCAGCCAAGGCGAACCTGCCCCACCAGGTTGCCAGCATGCCCTCAATCTGATGCAGGTGACGTTCATAGGTTTGAGGAATGATTCTGCACACCATGACTGCCAGTTGCTCTTGGGTGACTGCAGCTCCTCCACCACTACTCCCAGGGGGAAGCCAGGCCCCATCCCCTGAGATGGTTCCACCCAATTCCACAGGTGGTGGAGGGGCAGCAGAGGGGGCACTGCCGCCTGGGTCGCAGACATGCAAGGAACTTGTGCCATGGCCAGTTGAGGCAAGGTAGGTGGAACACTGGGAATCAGCCTATCCTGATGTGCGTGGTGATGGAGGTATAGTAATAAGTATAGGTTAGTTATGAACAAAACACTTGTTAGTAATAGCATACCACAACAGTGGAAATAACCCAAGTACATAGTGTATATTATTTAAAACACAACAATAAATAACAGAACAGTCAGAATATTAACAACATGCCAGTAAGAGTCACAGCATAAGGCCAACAAAATAGCTAATTCAAAAAGATATGTTAATATGCAACCATTATAATACATAACAATAATAAAACACATGCCCCAAAATACAGTTTAATATAATAACATATGTTAATAGTAAACCATAACAATAAATAACAGTGATAAATAAATGAAGATAAGGGGCGAGGATAGAGAGTAAAACAGTCCATTAGTACCATTATAGGCTGTTTACTTGACAACAGTACTACTATCTACTTTACAGGTCTGTCTTTTCTTTATGTGTACAAGTCCCCTATAGCTGCTGTAGCACATACATACCTCTCAAGCAATTCACATGGGACAGTATGGGCCAAGCCGTAACACCTGTGGGTACACAGCTACACAGACCACCTATATATATAACCTGTATAACTACCAAGTTGTACTGTGGGCTAATGTAGTGAGACTTTGCGATTTAGGTTCATAGGTTGGTACTAGGCTATCAGCCCTAGGGCCTATACAAGCCTAGCCATAACAATTCCCTGGATATTTCTTCTCACAATATTTACTTCCCTGGACCCCTGTCTAGCAGGGTGACTGACATGATCCCCGAGGCAAATTTCCTATCTCCCATCCATTCGTCAAAGTTCCTATTGAAGAGGGCCAAGGAGGCATGCTGCTTGACATGTATGGGCAGTCTATTCCAGAGTATAGGGAGTCTATGGGTTAGGAACCTATCCCTCCAGCATGTTTTGTTCATTCTGGTGACAAGGTTTAGATCCTTGGAGCGTGTGGCTCTGAGAGATTTTGATTTCTTTAAGTGTAGCATGTCCAACAGCTCAGGATTTGACATGGCCTTGTATGTTAAGCAGAGATCACCTCTGAGTAGACGATATACCACAGAGTATAGCTGGAGTTTTTTTAGATAGTCAGCATAGGGCATCTGCTTTAGGCCTGTGATTCTTTTAGTGAGGTATTTCTGCGGCCTTTCCAGTTGTTGCAGATGTCTTGAGAGGTACATACCAAATGGGGCGTTGTAGTCTATAATGGGTCTAATGAGGGATGAGTACAGTGGGACAATGACCTACTTTTTTCTGGATGAAAAGCCCTTGGTAATAAGGTGTACCACATAGAAGGATTTCCTGACTGTTGTGGTGATGTGGTTATCGAAGGTGAGATCACTGTCCACCTGTGTCCCTAAGTCTCTCATCACACTTTCGGTGTTTAGTGTACTGCCACCTATGTGGCAATTCATGGGTACATGTCTTTTTCCCAAGGGGGATAACTATACATTTCTTGGCATTAAGCTTGAGCCCATGGCTCTGGCACCAAGCATCTGTTTCTCTAAGGCCCTTTTGTATAATATCCACATCATTTGCGGATTCAATAATGGCTCCCAGTTTGCAGCCATGTGCAAACTTTTTTAGCCAGAGTCCCTTAGTGTTGGTCTGTACTTCAGAGAAGTAGATGCCAAATAAGAGAGGTCCCAGGACTGAACCCTGAGGTACTCTACTTGTCACCTGTCTGGAGCTGGATTTGGAGTTGGCTACTTTTACAGTGTGGGTTCTGTCAGTAAGCCAGTTGGCAACCAATCGAATGACATAGGGATTTATTCCCAATTTAGTAAGTTTATCTATGAATCCAGAGTGGGGGATAGTGTTGAAGGCCTTGGCGAGGTCCAGATAGGCTGTTTGGACTGTCTTAACCTCATCCGCAGCTCTGGAGACTTATTTGAAGATGTTAATCAGGTTCAGGAGGCAAGACTGGCCCTTCATGAACCCAAACTGGGTGGGGTCCATTGTTTGAAGGTTGCCAATGTCTTTGTTTATAAGTTCCATGATAATGTGTTCCATGCCCTTGCAGATCAGGCTCATCAGACTGATGGGACGGTAGTTCTCGGGATCCAAGGTGGATCCCCCCTTGTGGAGTGGAATAACTGTAGCTGTGCACCACTCAGTGGGCACAAAGCCTGACGTGAGGCTATGATTAAACATGACATAGGTTCATAGGTTTCATAGGTTCATAGGTTGGTACTATGCTATCAGCCCTAGGGCCTATACAAGCCTAGCCATAACAATTCCTTGGCTATTTCTTCCCACACTATTTACTTCCCTGGACCCCTGTAAAGTGCCTGTTTTGGTACTTGAACAGTGAACATTTGCATGCAAAGCCAGGACTCTAAAACTACACTTAGGTGAGGTGCCAGTTAATTTTGTAGTCCATGTAGTACACAGCCTGGGATGTCACCTGGTCCCATGGATGCTGTATTCTTAGCTTTGGAAAGTGTGGTTTCTACCTGTGTGGCCATGATTATCAGAATTTGGTAATATTTTTGTATTGAGATGGGCCTTTTAGGGGGTGAGAGGGGGGTGAAGTTGGCACTAAAACGATCTGCCAGGATATTGGCAATATCCTTGGATCAGTATATTTAATGCCATTCAGTTGTAGCTCAGAGCAGATTTGAGCATTGCCATTTAGATTATTGACATAACTATAGAATGCCTTGTGGTTGTCTTTGGAATCTTTAGCAATTTTATTTTCATAACTTGCTTTGTAGGATTTTATGAGGGATATCAGCTTCTTACTGAGGCTGGTAAGGGAGTTTCCTCTTTTCTGCAACAGTTTCTTCCTTCTGTTGTATAGTTTGTTTATGACAGGGGACCACCAGATTGGCTTCCTTTTTTTGGAGGAAAGCGTCTTGGTTCTATTTGCGATGGCATGATTCATGCACGAATGGATGTGCTCGTACAGTGCCTTAGTGTAGGATTCATCATCCGAACTGTCAGCTCCCGTCTGCATGGGTGTCATGAAGTTTGTCACTTCTGACTTTGGTAGCATGAAGATGGCTTTGGAGAAGTTTTTTTACAGAGGTTTCCTTACTGGGGGTGGGGGGGTGGGGATGGGATCTGGATGTCAAGGGTGATTAGCTTATGGTCAGACCTGACCAATGAGGGGGTGACCACTGGTGTGGAGCATCTATCTCCCATGTTGGTAATGACCAGGTCTAGGATATTGGAGCCCCTGATGGGACAATGGATTATTTGTTCCAGGGTGTTGGAATTTATGAATTCCAAGAACCGTTGGGGGAAGGTGTTGGTACCTGAGTAGTTTTCCCAGTTAATGGCAGGGTAGTTGATGGTAATAATGTGACAGAGGGATTGTGCATTACTAATTACTTTACATGACAGTGTGACACTTAAGAGACATGTATGTGTACAATAGAGAAACTAAACTATCATGCCTTGCTTGGCAGGTATGGAGATAGAACCCAATAGCAGTGACTGCAGAGGACATCTGCATGGAATGTATGAATTGTCTGCAGCAACTTTTAACAGACACCCCGGGCATGCAGCCTCATCAAGATTACACATTTTATTTTATTATTATTATATTTACTTCCTTTATTTTATGCTTTATTTTTACATTCTTGCTAATGATTTTAACAGTTTGTGACATCTAAACACACAATTATTTACTCATAATATGGGCTATCTTACCCAATTATCTGTAGTTCCTGTGGAGCGAGAATATGTAAACATTACATGACTGATACTGTAATATTTAGTGCTACATAGCATTGGATTCAAACCCTGGTCTGTGTGTGCCAAAATGTACTACATGCACAGCATTTAACAAATTGAGCTACTGAATCACTGATGATTACTGACTGACTGATATTTGCCTAGAGCTCACCTGGAACCAATATATGACCTGGTACTAGTACTACAGTTTTATACTAGACTACAGTGACAGTATAACATACATGCACTACAAGCATGACAGAAATAGTAGGTAATCTATGCATTACTATATAGACTGCAGGTGTACACAATATATTGTTAGTGGGTTGACATATCTGTGAAGTCAACAAATAATATCACATCATGGAGTGGGATACCTTACCCATATATCTTGCTTACCTGCTGTTTGTGTATGACAGGGCATTATGTGAAAAATATTGGCCTAGAATCAGCCATGAATGGTACTATATGTGTTAAACAATGCATCTGTCAGCCATTATATTTGCAGTCTACAGCTATTACAGTGTTATATTTGACTGTAGCACCTTACCTCACAGCCTGAATGCATGCAACTCTACTGCAATGGTTAAAACAAGACAATGCTGATGTACTCAGTTTACCTTGATGTTATTGGGATTTGTTCATGTGTTATTGCAAAACAGTTGGCAAAATTAATTTCTTGCAAAACAGCTCTAATTCCACACTTATTGCACTACAGACTTTATTGACTATATTTCAGTGTGATTACTGGTATTGTTTTGAGTTTTTTATTGCACAACAGTTGTCATTATTCAAGTCTTGCAATACAGCTCTAATTCCACAGTTATTGCACTACAGACTTTATTCTGTATACTTTAATGCAGTTCATGGTATTGTGTCATGTTTTTATACCAGTTTAGCAGACATTCAGACTAGAAAGTGGTGAAACAGAGGTAAAATTACTTAAAGACTTATTGGTCATTCCCTGCCCGAGTTTCCTGGACCCAGGTGTCCAAGAGATCCCACTTTCTTTCCTTGAGGTCATCATGGTGGTAACAAAGCTGTGCCGGAGATAACTGTCACACTGGTGAGTTCACATGACAGCTGGTCCAAGCCCTCCGCCTTACACTCTGAGCCCTGGAAACCTCCCTGCAGAGCTGGTCTTCCTGGATTTTGACTAGGAGTCCAACCATGACCCTGGACTCCAGAATGCCCCAGCGCTGTGCCTGGAACCATGCACCCTCACCAATGCTTGCCATAATGCCCTTCAGAGACAGAACTCCAATGGATTATGCTGTATTCCTGCCTATGGGGCTTAATATAGCATGTTTTCCTGCCCTTACATAGCATTGGGCAGCATTTAAAAAAGTACCACATCCCTTAGCACCGCACAAACCAACCAAGCACAGCCAAGCAGTGCATAAACATTTTCAGCCATTAGTGTATTTATGCAGTGCTTAGCAGGCCTTAGAAGGTCTTAACAGAGCTTAGTGGAGTGCAGTGGGCCAGAATTTAAAAATAAATGGCATAATTTGTATTTCAAAAATAAATGCTTATTTTTGCTTCCCTATATTCAAACCCTTCACCTACTGCTCATGAAGCCATAACTCTAACCATTGAGCTATGAGTATATGAAGAGTTCTGTAATACCTTTACATATACCTCTGAGTTACCTATAAGCACTGCTGAGCACTGTGCTGTTAAGTGCAAACCTGCTCAGCTATGCTTAAACATGACTTTAGTATTGCTGAGCTCTGTACCACACTGTGCAATCATGCTTTTAAAAAAATAATAATACAATAACATAACATTGAAATAACACAATTGGACAGTGAAGGGAGTGTCTTCCTCATCTGTGGACACAGTTAACACTACACTCCCTACACTGATTCAATAGCTGTGTTCCACGGCTCTCCCTTGGCAACTCACCATAATTAATATGCATGGCACACTGCCAAGGGGGAACTGTGTACATGGACACAGTAACATTCCATGTAGGCTCTACACTGTGCCTAAATGGATTTTATTAAATCCTGGGGATTATAATGGGCTTCTCTATCAAGCAGTAATGACACATTTATTGCAATAAGCATAGCTATGATACTTATGTGCGTGACATTCCTAATCAAAGTGTTTTGACAAATAGCATTTTGACCCCCTCTATAAAACTGTCAACTGGATTTGAACTCTTCTTAGAGCAAATTGTGCAATTCATGAATGCTATTGAGTTCAATCCTCATTTGCATACTCATCATGCTAACAGTGTTGAATCTGTACTATATAAGGTAATTGTGTAGGGAAGGAACATGTATCATAGTAGCAGATACTGTCTGGATCCAGAAGACTCAGTACGGCTACTTGTTTTACTTTTACAACTGTCTTGTTGCAAAGATAGGTAGCTGTTTTGTACAAGCTGATGTGCTTTAACCTTATTTATGGATTGCAATTAATAATACAAGTACTGGTTTACTGTCTGCATTATTCTCAGTAGCTGTTGGCACAGGCATGTATACCACTTGTTTCCTGACTCTGAATAATTTTTCTTTATAATGATGACATTTAATTGAAATTTCAGTCTAGGGGGACTTTTGTAAGACTTACTATCAAAGTCATTTTTATTTGCATTACTAGCGCAGAAAATTGTGTTAAGCATGTGATTTATACCTGACTGACCTCCATGTGAGTGGAGATCACACAAAATTATCTACTTTTCCTTGACAACTGTTCATTATTTTTGTTAATGCTGCAGTGTACTACAGAGTTAGATAAATGTTTGCCATCTTATCAATTTATTATCAATTTATTTTTTTCTTAGATGGGTATGTGGTGGAAAATCTGTATTAGGTTGTGTGTACTCATATGGAGTCTTACTTTTTCATGTATTTTGTGTATGATGGGTGGACACATTCACAGATAATTTTTGGGTAAGCAATCAATTTTGTTTTACTTAACTAATTTTTCATGTCTGTTATGTTTTCTTTCATACAGGACTATGGCACAAAAGATATCTGCACCCTGCAAACTGCCATACACTGATGATGAGAATGATGTTATCATTCAGGCAGTATGTTGCCATGGGTCATTCCTCTTAGAGAAGGTCAGGAGGTGACAAGTCCTTCCATGACCATATCTAGGAGCAGCTGGTCAATGATGTGAATGTAGTTGAAAGCCATGGACACACATATTCCAAAATAAAGGCCTGTGATATTATCATAGAGGCCAGAAATCAAGCACCTGCAATTGCCTATGAATGTATGGCTATGGGGGGTGGCCCTGGTTCTGAGCCACAACTGATTTAAACAGAGGAGTTTCTACCCACTTTTGGAGATCCAATCAGCTCATTACAGGGTTCATACAGAATGCTGTTGGGTCTGACATGGAAGACAACCCAAGTGTCTCTACTGCAGAACTTCTAGATATGCAATAATAATCATTGTAGATATAAATACATTATTTATATATATATATATATATATATATATATATATATATATATATATATATATATATATATATATATGGGTCTACCTGATAACACCAACTTGCCAAAACACCGACAATGAAATAACCGACACGACAAAACTGAAAGTTCAAAAACACGAAACTTCACATGCCCGACAAACCACAATCCCGACAATCAACAAAACAAATACCTTTCCTGAAAAACACACATACAACACAAGCACAGCAAAAACCTTACAAACCTACACTAAACCTTACATACACAACTATATATGCGCTAACCTTAACCCAAACCCTAACCCTAAGGTCCGTCACTATCGCACACTTACCTTACCCGCACCCTAACCCTAACTCACTTATTCCGCCCCTAACCCTCAAGTCCATCACTATCGCACACTTACCTGACCCGCACCCTACTCTAACGTCTGTCACTATCACACACTTACCTTACCCACACTCTGAACCTAACATCCGTCCCTATCGCACACTTACCTTAACATGTCAGTGTTCTCAGTGTTGGGATTCTCAACTTTTGGTCTTCTCCGTTGTCGATCTTCCAGTGTCAGTGTTCTCATTGTCAGTGTTGTGGACTTACGGCATTTTCAGGTAGACCTATATATATATATATATATATATATATATATATATATATATATATATATATATATATATAGTCAGAGACACAGGTTTAATTGAATAGACAGGGGAGAAGGGGGGCAGAGGACATTAAAGATTTGTCAGAGATGTGTGTTATTCTCTAAAGGCAATTGTTTTCTGTTTCTTGTATCCTTTGCTTTGTGATGCTTATCATTCATGTTTTGTCTCCCTTTTTTATATCTAGACACATCTGGTTCCTTTATTGCATGACCACCTGTACATGGAAAGCACAACTAATGTATTCTTATTAATGTACAAAAATTAGATGTATGTGTAACTAAAAGATATTTGTTTTCATTCCATTAGCATCTTTTAATTTTTAATATATGTGTTACATAACATAGGTTTGATCACCGTTTATTCTATTTATAATTTTTGTGTTGCTTACTTGTTATCATAGGTGATCTTGCCAGTGGAACTGTTGAACTCCTACAGCCTGATGTCAGAGTATTTGTAGACTCAGATCAAAATAACAGGTTTTCAGCAAATTAAAAGACTTGGATAAAAAGCAGTCAGAAATCCAATGAAAAAACACAATCCAAGTCCACCGTTCAACAAAAGTTTAATGACTCAGAATATAGACAGCATAAATAACAAAACAAAGCTTTCAAGTAAAAAACTCTTATTCAGTGTTACATAAAACTGTCCTAACCTAACACAGACATATATACAACTGCACAGCCAATTAAAATGCAAACTCAGTGTTAGCAGCATTCATCATTGCTGCTAACACTGAGTTTGCATTTTAATTGTCTGTGCTGTTGTATATATGTCTGTGTTAGGTTAGGACGGATTTATGTAACACTGAAGAAGAGTTTTTTACTCAAAAGCTTTGTTTTGCTATTTATGTAGTATTGGTAGACTCCTGATGATGGTGGCAACAATGAGGCAGTACAGTCTGGGGGTGCAGATTGTCAGTTTTATACTGAGGTTGTGCATCCAAAATCTCTTGCCTCTATTTTGGACACAGATAGTATGCTATATATATATTATATATATATATATATATATATATATATATATATATATATATATATATATATATATAAAACTGCAACACAGAGACTTTAGATGTAGAACAGGTTTAGGGTGACACAGTTGATTAGGGTTGTGTAGTTACTCCAGTTGCAGTACTTGTTGATTCTACCTGTAGCCATTGTGAGGGTGAGGTGCCACACAGGCAGGCTTGTTTAGGTACTTTGAGGAGGCTTGCTGTCCACCCTCCTTCTGATGTTTGTGTATCAGTAGGTGCCACGCAATGTATGTGTATGACATCATGGAGGCATAGGCACATTCCACAAGGGTCTCAGAAGAGATACTGTGAGCAATAAACATTATGCATTCTTTTTTTCTCAATTTTATTTATTTTTCAAATACATTTGAATGAATTCCGTACTTTTTATACATAACATCTTAAATAACTATGCACACTATTTACATTAGCCTGACACTATAACAGATCTTAATATATACAGTTACTTTATAAGTATGTCCAATCCATTATCAGAGTGTCTGATCAATTATTGTATAGTGTCAATCAGCGATAAGACTTTTCCCCAAAGGTTGTTGATAAATGGCTTTGGATAAATTCTTAGTTCTTTAATTTTAATTTCCAATAATGCTGTGGTCTTCAGTAGGCTGTAGAAGTCTTCCAAAGTTGGTATTGTGTTTGTATTCCATATTCTTGTTATACACTTCCTTGAAATTGCAAGTATAGTCCATACTAGATACATGTTTGACCTATTCAAATGAGGACCTTCTTTCACATTTAATAATACAAGAGCTTTAGTTAAATAAAATGATTCATTAAATAAAGCTTGTAGAAAGTTATAAATACCATTCCAAAATGAATTAATTTTAACACAATCAAAGAAAATGTGGCTCCAATCTACATTGTGTACTTGCTCACATCTCCAACATATTCCTTTTATGGAAGAACTAATTTTACTGATTCTATCTGGGGTTAAAAATGCTCTGTGCACGGATTTCCAATTAAAAATTTTCCAGTATTGTGTAAAGGATGTATATTTTATCGATAATAAGATATTTGTTTTAATATCTTTGGTTAACTGCATTGAGTGTCCTTTTGTTATATATTTCCAATATGAGGTTTTGGGTGTTGTTTTATAATTTATCAATATTTTGTAAAATTTTGAAATACTGATTCCCATGTTATAGTCATTATATATGATTTCATATATGTATTCCGTACATTTAGTTACCACTTTAAATGACGAATTGTTAATAAATCTTATGAATATGACAGAATACTCTGTAAAGTTAGCCAGTCCTGTTGTGGAATTTTGTATGTTGTTTTTATTACTTGCATATCTAAAACATTTAGTTTTTTGATTCATTGGAGCCAGCAAACAAATATTTTCTGTTCCCAAGAATTACTTATTTCTCTATATATTTTATGTGGAAAGTTCTTTGTGACTATAAGTGGTATTAAAAGATCAAACCAGATTTTTAAATCTATATTTGCATTAATAATTTTCCTAAATGAGTCAATGTAATAATTAATCATACGTGATTTAGTGGGTTTAGTTAGGTTATATTGCGTAATAATACATATGTGCCATGGCAAATTATTTGTATCTGTTATTTGAAATTTTTTTTGTAAATCAAATTAATTTATTGATATTACAGTTAGTAATTCTTTCCAATTTGCAGAGTGATTTTGACTTATCCAATCTGAGATTGTTTTAGATATTGATGCTTTTATATATGTTTCTATATCAGAAAAGTTTAATCTTTCCTCTTTCCATGGTCTGATATGATGTATTAAAGCTATTCTGTTTCTTTTGGGAAACCATAAAAATTTTATTAGGCATGAATTTATTTCTTTAAGTATATTCCTTTCTGGTAACAGTTGTATTGCTGAGGCTATATATAGGATCTTGGGCAGTAAAACAATTTTTATTAACTGCAGTCTATCTTCAAATGTTAATATTATTTTGTTCTATTTTTTCACAGAGATGTTAATTGTACTGATGATATTATAGTAGTTTTTTGAGACTAATTTGTTATTATTATCTATTCACCAACTCAGTAGGCAAAACTTGGAATATGCTACCTGCCGAACTTACTCACCAATTCTCCTTAACCTAGTTCAAAAAAAGCCTCAAACTACATTTCCAACAGCATTGGCAATGTCACTGCTTAAACCCCAACTAATCACCACCCACTGTTCCTGCAAACTCTCCCTAAGCATTTCAATCTTATACTCTAATAAGTGTATGAATTCTTGAAGGGACTTAGCCCATAACTGAGTGTATTATTGTATGAAATTGAAGCTGCATGATTTTGATGTTGTCTACTATGTTTTATCTATGTTTGTAACCCTACTGAAAACTGCATATTATACTTATCTCTAAATGTTTCTATTGTTCCTAATATATTTGTAATCTGCTTTCTGGAGCTTTTCTCCCCAGGCCTCCGTTGAAAATGGATATATATCCAGTCGGCCTTTCCCAGTAAACAAATGTAAAATAAATAAATAATAAATAAATTATCCTTGCATAACTCAATTCCCAGATATTTTAAGGTAGATTCTTGTTTCCCTCTGATGTAATCCCCCTTAGTGTGCAGTTCTTTTTTTTTAACAATAAAAATTTTGAGTTTGATTTATTGAAATGGAGTCCAGAAGTCATCTGAAATTTGTCAATTAATATATCTAATTCTTCTAATGTCTGTTTTGTATTAATGTTAGTAATATGCCATCAGCAAATAGCATTAGTTTAGAATTGTATTATTCATAAACATCTATTCCTTTGATTTTTATATTGTTATGAATTGAAGCTGTCAATATTTCAATAGCCAGAGCAAATAGAATCGGTGACATGGGACATCCTTGTTTAGTCCATTTTGTTGTATGTATACATTCAGAGGTAAAATGACTTAACTTGACATACTCTAAATTATTTGTACATATATATATATATATATATATATATATATATATATATATATATATATATATATGGGTCTACTTCATTTGACCTAACTTTCATTTGCCCGACAACCATTTCCCTGACCCCAATTGACTGAAAGCTCATTTGCCCGAAAACTCATTTGACCGACAACTAGTATTAGCAAGAAAATGGAATATGCCCCCCCTCCCCATTGTAGTGGGACCCTGGAGTTAGAATATATAGGTAGGGGGGTGTGGGGGGCACAGCCCCCCACAATGGGGGGTGTGGGGGGCGAAGCCCCCCACTTCATTTCATATGATATTGTTAACTTTTGATGTAATATTGCTTAGTAAAAGAAAAGTAAGTGGGGGCTTCACCCCCCACACCCCCCCTTGTGGGGGGCTGTGCCCCCACACCCCCCTACCTATATATTCTAACTCCAGGGTCGCACTACAGTGGGGAGGGGGGCATATTCCATTTTCTTGCTAATACTAGTTGTCAGTCAAATGAGTTTTCGGGCAAATGAGTTTTCGGGCAAATGAGCTTTCAGTCAAATGGGGTCAGGAAACTGAGTGTCGGGCAAATGAAAGTTAGGTCAAATGAAGTAGACCCATATATATATATATATATATATATATATATATATATATATATATATATATATATGTATAAATATTCTTTAGGAGATGAACAAAAGATGCAGGAAATTCAAATAGCATTAGGATTTTGAATAAATAGTCCCCATTTAGGGACTCAAATGCTTTCTCTATATCAAAGCCAATTTTACGTTTTTCTTTATTTTCTTTATTAACATAATCTATAAGAGAAATTATCCTTTTAATATTGTCATGTGTGTGTCTGTGATATATAAATCCAGTTTGATCATTATTTATTGTTTTGGATAGTGGTATTTTCATTCTGTTAGTAAATATTGTCATAAGTATCTTATAGTCATTATTTAATAATGATATAGGTCTATATTAGGTACAGAGGTTTGGGGATTTGTTTTCTTTTAGGATTGGTGTGATTAAAGAATATCTCCAAGAGGGTGGTATTAAAGCTTGTGGCTGAATTTCTAATAGAGTTTTATAGAAGGGGGATAGTATCTTTGAAGGAAAAAGCTTATATATTTCAATACGTATACCATCTATACCTGGAGCTTTATTATTTTTACCCTATTTTATTGTATCTGTAAGTGCTTTGTAGGATATGGGTGCTTGCAGATCTAGTTTTATTTTTTCTGGTATTTTTATATTAGAACATGTTTCATCTGGATTTAATTGATTGATATGCATATTTTCTTTTTGGAAATGCTCCATATAGTGATTTCTATAGGCATCAAGAATGTCATCTATATCTGAGACATTTTCCCTTTCTTTTTATGGAAGATACTTTTAATGATATTAGCTTTTGATTGTATTTTGATTCTTGTGGATAAATTATGTAGATATTTGGAAGAAATGGCCAAGGTATTAATTTTTAGTTTTTTTAAAGCTAAACTAGTTTTATGTGTTAGAATTTCATTGTATTTATTGTTTTATACTTCTTCTTTTTTATCTCCAAATTATTTTGTTTTCTCTCAGCTTTTACTGACAAAAGTTTGGATTGTAGATCTAATAATTCAGAATCCCATTCTCTGATTTTTTTTGTATACCACGTTAGGGTTTTACCATATATGTAAGCTTTTAATGAATCCCATATCATTATTTTATTTATCTCTGTGGTGTTATTAATATCAAGAAGGACTGTAATTCAGATAATAACCAGGGTTTGAACCCTTTAATTTTAGTTATATATGCTGGAATTCTGGAGTTAAAGATTAATGGTTTGTACCCATTTTGAAGTTTTAGTATCAATGAATTGAGGTCTGAAAAGTGGCAGGGAGTGATTGAGAAATTAATAATTTTAGAGTGTAAGTCATGGGCAGCAAATATGCTATCTATTGTAGTTTAGGTACCAAATCTGTGATCTTGATGGGAAAACAACAAAGATTTATCTCCTTTAAATTTAAAAGTATCTACAAGATAAAATTATTCTACCCACTTGACTTTTAATATAGCAGATGTATGTAGTTTCAGAAATGTCAAATATACAGTTAAAATCTCCTCCTAATATTAATTTGCCTTTAGAATGATTGGAAATGAAATCCATGTGTTTTTTAACAGTTCCTGTTCCAATGCCTGGGAACCAGTATAGCTTGCCTAGGGTCCATATTTTGTCATTATATTTAGCCATCACTAATGCCATAAGGCCTTATCTTCATACTTATAAATGATTTCTAGATTAATCACATTTTTTTTCCATAAAATTGTTACCCCTTTTGTCTTTTTCTTATAAGTGGATTGTGCCAATATCATATATTCCTTAGGATTCCATTTGTAATCGTCATTTGTTTTGAAATGAGTTTCTTGAAAGAAGACCATTTGTGCTTTGTTCAATTTTAAATATTTCAGTAGATTTGATCTCTTGCTAGGATTGTTCAAGTCATTGGCATTTAAGGATAATAAAGTTAAATCCATCTTAGGTTATTTAGACTATGTATTTTTGTTTTATTGTGACTATTAAATATTTTCCTCTGATAACTATAAATTATATGTTTGAGCTTTTAAAGGAAATTATCAATTTTATACTTTGAGTGTTTACCAATAAAGTAATGTTTTGGTCAGGCATACTAAAAATGTTTTTGTGAAATAATAAATTTAAATTAATAAATGTTAACAAAACTAAGATCCGCACTAGCCATGGAATGAAAATAATTCCTAATCTGATGGGTAAACCAAAATCCATCAGGTTATCAGTCATACATTGACAATCTAGAACATCTGAGCTCCATAAATTGAATTATCATATGGAGAATATTTATAATAAGAATAAGCAATGTTTATATTATTTTTAACATATATAGTACTATTGTAGATTAGACAGAATTCCAATACAATATAAATGTCTACTTATTGTATAAGCAATTAATATGTACATGAAAGACAGATGACAAGCAATTCAATCATAGTAAAGTAGGATGCATCATAAATAAAACCCCAGTAAAAGATTATAGCAGACAGTTATTTAACATATTCACCCTTATTGATGAAGTCTTTCAAAACTTATTACTTAATGTAAGTAGATGGTAATAATATTTATACCTAATGCTTATAATATGATGCATTTTACTGGATATATCAGAAGTTATATTTCATTGTTTGCCAGCATTTAAGTAATCACTTTGTTTGTTGCTAACTTATTTAAAGCATCAAGTTTGTTTTATGTGAATATTGATGAAAGTTACTACATTTTAATTATCAGTGCATCCCTCTTCTCCCCATTTCCTACACATAAGTATTTTCATATCTGTCATTTCTTATTATAAAATGAGTGAAATTATAGGTTAAAAATAACAAATTCACTTATTGTGATTAATGATTACAAGTTCCTTTCCATATTCATAAATTGCCATTTTCTGGCATATATGGAAAGTTTGTAGATTTAAATGCCAACATCCAATTTTGTATAATCAGCAAATGTTAAACTGAGTGATTATTATTAATTTAATACTGTTTGTTCAGAATGTGATTGTTACATCTGTGACATTCCTAGTTCAGGCTTCTATTGTTTCCCTTGAACAACTTTGTCAGTTTGATGTTATGTATAAAACATTAGTTACCTTGGTAACAGCTGAAGTATTATGTATGGTCAAGATGGGTTACAAACCACAATTCAAGTTAAAGCAATTATATGACTTAAGCAGATTTACTTATATAAGAAAATAATCATGCTTCCCCTTGATGTTCAATATAGTGTATGTAATTTATGACAAGTTAAAACAATAGTGTTATTATACACAATCCCATGTTATTAAACTGAGTGTCTATTGTCAATTTAATACTATTTGTTCAGAATATGATTGTTATATTCTGTGACATTTCAAGTTCAGGCTTCTATTGTTTCTCTTGAACAATTTTGTCGGTTTGATGTCATGTATAAACATTAGTTACCTTGGTAATCACCTAAGTATTATATATGGTCAAGATGAGTTACAAAAACTACAATTCAAGTTAGTTATTTGAGAGACCACAAGCTGTAATACTTATTCTTATTATTAGCTCCTCCAAAGCATGTTTATACAGTCCATAGACTTTAAATTATGAGATCCTTCTAGTTTATTTGTTATAAGTATAGTTACATCCTTATATACACACATATCAGTACTTCAAGCATGGACAGCAATACCCATTCAGTTTTGCCAGAATACCATTCACTAGTTCATGTGGTGTGTTTCCAGGCTGTTCTTAAAATATCCAAACCAATATTTGTCCTGTTCCATGCAGTGGCAACTCTGTTAGTATACCACTCAACACACCTTCCATTCCCACAGATATTTCCATGAAGGAAATCTGATGACTCACTAGCACTTTCCAGCAACCCCAAACACCCCTAGAATCAGCTATCCCCATATGTCTAAAACGTCCGAGTAAGCTCACCTCCCAGACCACTGCAAAGGGTTTTGAACAAGACCAACTGCTCTTAGTCTTTCACAATAACTCAGAATTCCACTCTTATGTAAATCCTTAATGTGTTTGGACCAAAATACATTTTAAATATAAAATTGCCCTTATTTTTTATTATTTTTTTTTATCAAGAACCAACTTAATGAGCTAAACAAAATATTGGGAGACCATCAATATATGTACGTGTGGTTTAAAACAGCCCTTTTATCATATATATATATATATATATATATATATATATATATATATATATATTTTTTTTTAACCAAAAACATTGCCAAGAATCATCTCGGAGGCTCCTCAGAGCTGTTTAGCATTATTGTCACCCTGTCTCCATTACCATAGCAACCTGGGAGCATCTGTTTCTGTTAGTGTGCCTGTGTACTGCATACCAGAGGCTCGTGATGCACCTGAAGCAAAGCTTCACTTCACTGCAACTTCAAGCCTAAATTCCCTCCCTTTCAGCAAGGCAGCAGCCAGGAAAAGAATGGAGAGAAAACAGATTAAAAAAAAAGAAACTCCCAGCAAGCTGCCACAACAAGAGATAACACATTCTACCAGCCTTCCCACCTCTCACTCAACAGATGTATAAACAAACTATTCTCTGCCAAAATGTCCCAAATCACAGTTTTATCCACCACCTTCCACTGAATACAGGCTAAAATACCAAATGTCTCTTCCTAATACACAAGCATCATTAAACCTCGATCACAAGTGCAACCCACAGCTTCCCAGAGATGAAAATGGCAACATACAACAGCTGCCAGACACAGCTGCATCCACACACACCATATCAGGCTTAATCAAACAGCACTCAAATGTATGATACCTGCCATAACTGATATTAACTATGTTTAGACAGAATAATAATGACATTTGTACTAGCTGCCAGACACGGCTGCATCCACGTACACCATATCAGGAATGATCAAACAGCACTCGAAGCTATGATACCTGCCATAACTGATATTAACTATGTTTAGACAGAATAATAATGACATTTGTACTAGCTGCCAGACACAGCTGCATCCACTAGCTGCCAGACACAGCTGCATCCACGCACACCATATCAGGACTGATCAAACAGCACTCATAGCTGTGATACCTGCCATAATTCATATTAACTATATTTAGGCAGAATAATGTTGACATTTGTACTAAAAGCTTGCTACTATTATTCACCCAGGATACACATGACATTTCTAAATCATACGTTAACTGAAGAAGGCATTAGTTACCATGACAGCATTTTTTTTCAAAACACTCTACTGTTACTGCTATTATATATGATGTTAATTTGTAGTTTGAGTCTGAACTCTGATGAATGGTACCTTATTGAATTAGTTGATTAAGTACTTAAATTATTATAAGTAAAAACAATGAAAAATGAACAAGATAAGTATTCATTGAGTTCAAGTAGGGGAATAGAAATGTCTATGTTTATATTATATGTTGCTTTGTTTGGCTTATATATAATGTAAATAGTAACCCCTCTTGACCTACCTATGTTTGTGGAGAATTACTGCACTCTTTGAACATTCTGAATAAATCATTACTGTTTCTCAGTTATTTAAGAAACCCTCCTTTTTTTAAATAAAAACAGATGGCAACTGATGTACCATATCAGTTGATACTTTAAGAGATGTAGTTATAAGAGTTATTTTCTGGGACAGCTATCTTGGAATTAGATTCTTTCTAGCATAAGTCCAATGATTTTCTTTAATTCTTTTAAGAGTAGGGGCCATTCATTCCATTTCTTCTGGGATAGACACTATGTCATTGTTCTTGATGAATATAGTAGCTTCTTCTAAGTCATTAAAGGTTCTCATCTCATTGGCAAAAATAATTTTTATCTTGGCTGGAAAGGCCAGCTGTGCTTTAATGTTGTTTTGTTTCAACTGTTTTACTATTGGCCAGGCTTTTTTCCTTTGTTCTAGTATTCTGGAAAAATAATCATTGTCAAACCTTATCAGGCTTTGATTGTATTTTAAGAGTGATTTTCTCCAAGCAGATTTTAATATTAGTTCCTTGTCCAGAAATAAAATAAATTTTATAACTATCGATCTAGGTGTATTTGTTTTAGAAGCAGGTTTCCTCAGTGCTCTATGCACACTTTCAATTCCAAATGAAAGTCCCTCTTTTAAGTATAAAAATTCAGGAATCCATGTTGTTAAGACTGAAATAATGTCTTCTCCTTCAGTGTTTTCAGGCAGAACAAAGATCCTTATGTTGTTTCTCCTTTTCCTGTTTTCTAAGTTATCTATTTTGTTAAGCAGCCATGTATTCTGTTTAAGCAGAAATTCTTTTTGGAATTCTTCCTTTTAGAATCTCCCTTCAATGTCATTTAGAGAAGTCTTTATATTTAATATTTTTGTATTGTGTTGCTGTAATAGTTCCTTAAGAGTATCAGTCTGTTTTTGAGAATTTAATTTGATGTTTTCTAAGTCGTTTTTAAAGCCATCCATCTTCAAACATAGTTCCTGTAAGGTAGATGTCATCAATTGCAGTTCTTTTTTCAAAGCAGCATCTGGATGAGAATTCCTTGAGTTGTTCATATTCAGCAACTCAATATATCTCCAAGTTAGTTGACAAGAAAATTTTTGTATATCTCCACCAAAATTGATATTTATGTAGTTTAGTAGTTTATCTATAGATTTCTGATGTTTTTAAACTTGAAAATAATACAATTTTCTTATATTATTATACTAGTTTATGGAGCTCTAAAAATTCACTGCTCTCAGTTGGCCATCTAGGCTCTGCCCCCTCAACATTATGCATTCTGATGTGCAGGACAGCCTGAATCATGTGGGCGACTCCTTGAACAGGATAAATGACACACTGGATCGGGCAGTGTCTGTAATGAAACATCTGCTGGGGGAGAGGTCGGCATCCTTGTGGCCATAGATCTATCTACTACATCTCTGTTGTTAGCCATGGGCCATGCAAGAGATCTCTCTCATAGTAGGCACTACTTCACTGCTCCTGTCATGATTGTGGGTGGTCCACACCCAGCATGGTAGGCCATGATGGTCATGGTCAAGATGATGATGATGAGAGGAGAGAGCATTCAGCATCAGTATGTATAATGCTGTAGCATCCCAAATTCTAGAGAGGGCAATAGAACTAGCAGTGCAACTCCTGGCAGAGTTAGTTCTCATGGATGGGGTGAAGATGCTGAAATGACTAGTTAATCATGCATGGTTCACACCTGTCTGAGATGCCAGGGAGTAGTGCTTGCACAGTGCCTGATTATGCAGACACACACATAGTTTCAAGACATACATGCCCATACTACCTCACACACACACACACACACACACACACACACACACACACACACACACACACACACACACACACACACACACACACACGGATGCGCGTGCTTGCACACACACACACGCACACTTCATACTGCTTATCTAAACATTACTATTGACTGCTATACATATGTTGCTACATGTCTCGCAAATTGAATACTTCAGAAATACATTTTTGTTTTACTTGCACTCACTCACTTTTTTTATGTCAGGCTTGTCCCCCCCCCCCACACCCCATGTGCAACTGATGATAACTGTGCCCTGTCCTTTACACATTACTATGTGACTTTGGGTTGCATATATGTCTGATGCAGAGAATGGATAATTAATGCTTGCTTACTCAAAACCTTCCCTTAATGTAAATGTATTGCAGAATAAATGTTTTAATCATAGTTCATAATCAATGGTGAATGACTGCGTCTGTAATTTTTGTCCCTCACTGTATTTCTGTTATTATTCTTACTAATGCAGTCCAAGTATATGTTTACTATAGTTTACTGTTATACTTGTCCAAATTATGCTAATATTGACCTGCACACTGTTTTACACATAGTGACCAACTGAAATGTTTGATATACATTAGTGTACAAAATCCATAGCTGTTTATTGTAAACATCTCTCATAAGGTATTACTGATATTACTGTATACCTGGGACATGTGTCACCTGAGTGGCATATGAGAATTTGCATAGTACAATAATCAGTTATATAACTGTATTGCTTTTTTGTATATAGGTTCCAGACTTACCTTGTTAATATTGTAGATACAAGATATCTCTGGGGGGAGTGACTCTGCCTGATGCCAAAAGAATACAAATATTTCATGGTTAAGTAAAGGTAGTACAGTTTTGAAGGGATCAGTTTTAATATTTCTATGTGTTAAGACTATGGTGTGTGCTATCCTTTGCTTCTTAGCCAGACCCATGGCATATTGTGTACGCCTATATCTGGTGGCATCATCTGTGGCTGGAGGTTCTCCCTCCTACTCCTCATCTGTATCAGTTGGTGCTGCAACTGCTTGTGGTACTGGGAACTTTGGTTCTGCCCCTAGTTGTCCTTGTTGAAGCTGTTTCTTGAGAATGACATTGTGCAACATGGAACAGACTGAATATTTCTGCAGAGGTGGCTGGTTTGTACTGCAGGGCACCTCTTGAGGTGTCTAGACCCAAGAATCTTAATTTGAGCAAGCCAAAAACATATTTTATGTTATTCCTAATTTGATCATAGGCATCGTTGTATCCTTGCCTGATGGCATTGTGTGGGTTTCTCATGGGTGTCATGACCAAAGATACCAGTGTATAAACTGCATACCGAATAAATGCAGTCCAAATGTACCAAGCAGAACCAAACACCACAGAGCAGTATTAAAAACTTTTTAATATACAGAGAATAAGCGGTTTTGTCTGGTTATAGCCAAAGACGTCTTCAGATTCAATGAACAAACAGATAAAAATATTTAAATAATGACACTAGTGAATCATCTGACCCATTTGCTCCAATCACTCACATACATAAAGGCATATCAAATTATTGCAGACACTTAAAAATACAAGAACAAAATATATATTACTAAGAAATATATAAGTCAATATAAGCTTAAGTAATATAGGACCTAAATGTTAAAGGACTATTAATGCTTATACATTCTTTAAGCCCTGGGGGAATATGTGCCTGTAATCTAATCTGCCATAAAAGCTCCTTGGCTTCTAATAAATCCCACCAAGGACCCCCCCAGGATTTTTGTCCACTAATTCAATTCCAAAAAATAAAAAAATTATATCCTGGAAATTGACTAATATGTTTAGCTAAAGCATTGCTCCTTTTGAGATGTCTAATGTAAAGTAAATGCTCATAAATATTGTCTCTAAATCATCTCTGAGTCTTGCCCACATAGAAACTAAAACAATCCTTACAATGAGCAACATAAACAATCCCCCTAGTATTACAATTACAATAAAAAGTCGATTGAATAACACGTTTATTGATCACAAATGTATCCCCCAGACTAACATATGGCCATTGCGGGCAGGAACCACATTTATTAGTTCCAGGCTTTCTAAAATTATAAATAATCATACTACTATTACAATTATCCAAATAATTTTTGATGGATTTACCTTTTCTATAAATTATATGAGGTTCCATTTCTATGTGCTCAAGAATACCATCAAAACTAGCAAAAATGATCCAGTTTTTTCTCAAAATATGTGGAATATCAGAATGTACATTGGTGAAAGTGGTAATGAAAGCCCTAGAAAAAGTTGGCTATTACCAGAATTATTTATATCACCCGCATCTATGTCAATACCATTGCTTTTTCAAAATGGATCTATATACAAAACCTTTCCTTTTCTCATGCACTTCAGTGAATATGTTATGAACCATAGACCTAGGATAGCCATATGTAATAAAAATATCCAACAATTTTTCTCCTTCCTTATTGAAAATATCATCTTCCAAAATCATCTGGGCCAATCTCACATATTGACCCTTAACAAGGCCTTTTTTCTGATGATCAGGATGACAGCTATCATAGTGGAGAAGGCAATTGGGGTACAGAGGTTTTCTATATATGTTACTTACATATCTTCTGTTGACCAAATCCTTACTTATTTCTACATCTAAATAATTAATAATAGTGGAACTACTGGAATAAGTAATTTTTAAAAAGGAAGTGGTAGTATTATTACAAAACTCTGTGAATTTCATCAGATGGCCCTTTCTAAGCAATAAATATGTCATCCAAAAAGTGGCAATATGTATCCTATTGCTGTTTGAACTGGGAATCAAATAAAACCCTTTTCTCCCATTCAAGCATGATGATATTAAAAAATATTGGGGCACATGCTGCTCCTTGGCCACCCCACACTTCTGATGAAAATATTGCCCCTCGAAGTAATCATAATTATTCTTCAACATAGCCTCCATGTGTGTAGTCAAAACATACACATCATCACTGGTAAAGATACCAACAGAAAATAAATATTCTTGGAACCATTCTAAGCCTATATCATGCAGTATGACATTAAACAAGTGTATAACATCAATAGTAAGAAAATTATGTCCTGATTAAAAACTAAGTTTCTTATTTTAGCCAAGAAGTCCCAAGAATCTTTGCATAAATGGTGATGTAGACCAAGACACTTCTTCAATCTGGTATCAACATACTTAGATAAAGGGTGTATTTTAGCTCTGGAGGCATTAACTATGGGTCATAAGGGAGGATCAACCATATTTTTATTAATTTTGGGGACACCAAAAATAGACAGAACCACGTCATACTCACAGCATCAAAATCTATACAAATCATAAGAAAATGCTCCCTGATCAAACATATCCTTCAATAAAAATTCTTTGTGAGCATATGGCATATTTACAACATTAAGCGAAGCTTTTTCATAAAAATGTCATTAAACAATAAAATATTCATGAGATTACAATAATCAGTCTTAGTCATCATCACAACCCTCCAGCCTTATCAGGCTTCATGACCCTAATACTTTTATCCAAACAAAGCTTTTTTAGCAATTCAAATTCAGTTCTATTAAGATTGTAAACATGTGTGTTTGAAGTGCCATCAAATGTTGTTGTTGTTGTGTCTTTCGGCTTTTCCCGGTTAGGGGTCACCACAGCAGAACTCTGGTCTGCTAATGATTGGCAGTAGATTTTTACATGCCGAGTTGCCGGCCCTGATGCACAACCTTCAACAAAGGTACGCCCATTCACGCATGTCTCCCCACAGAAGACACTCTAGCTAAGAATCGAACAGGACAACGTCTTACTGTGAGGCGACAATGCTACTGCAGCACCACCACTTCAGTCCTGAAGTGCCATCAAATAATTTCTTAAATTCAAACTCACAAACTTTTTCAAAGATAAGAAGTGCATTTGCAGAGGGGGATTGAAAATACTTTTACGGGTCAATTTATGAGTCCTGATAGCACCATTATTGTCTTGAAAATATAAGCTTAAGTTAAGTTTCCTTAAAAATAATTTCAAGTCTATAATAACATTCTCAAATTTAGCCTTACAAGTAGGGACAATATTGAACCCTTTGCTCAAAAATCACAGTGCTCCTGGCCAAACAATCAGCAAAATTGTAAAGTTTGAAATCACCTTTTACATTCTCCATGATGTTGGGTCCATCATCACTTGTGTCTAAACCATTATAGTCGTCAAAAGAAGCAACATAAAAAAAAAACACTCACCTCCTCTGTTCCCGCTGGTAATTGCTCGTGCTAATTCTCCACTGTTGTCTGGGGGCATGCTGACCTCTGTTGTGGTTCCTTAGGCATTCCAAATGCCTCAGGAGAGCCTGTTCTAAAGGGATATCTTGGATTTCCCTGTTGTACTTCTTTGCCGTTAGTGTGACCATACTGTCCATCTGTGAGTGTGTCATTCTCATTCAATCCATGCCCTGGTATAGGATAGGCTTTCTCCCTACTGTATTCCAGCCTATCCCTTTCAATTTTGTTCATCTTCCTGCTATTGACCTATATCCTGCATGCCTCACTTGATACTTTTGTGGGTAGTCTGCCCTAGGAAACCCTATGTATAGCTCACAGGTTTCCCATATGTGTGAGTCATGAAAATTGCTTAGTTTACTTAGACAGACACATTTGATGATCCCTTGGGCATTACAGAAAACTTGACAGTTTATAGAGTGGTATCCTTTCCTGTACCTCTTCCCTGTTCACAGGGTGGGGCTTTTATTTCTATTTGTATGCAATCCATGGCTCCCAAAACTTCAGGGAAGTGTGCTATCTCACAAATTTCCTGCATGATTCTTGTTCTCCATCGTCTGGGGTGAATGGGAAACAGATATTCTGCCTTGCGTTTTCTAGCATTACATTTAGGAACTGATATAATATTGTGGAAGTTGAGGCCTGTGACACCCCTAATATAGCCCCTGTGTGTCTCTGTAAAGTACCTGTAGCTAGTATATATAAAGCTGTACATACCCTTGTTTCCACAATTTTCCTGGGGTCTCAGGTGAGGGTGGCAAAGGTTGCATATTTCCCTGTTCACCTGGTATCACGCTATAATTTCTGTGTCATGCAGTCCATAGTAAGTCAAATGGGGTCTAAACACCCTTCTTCTTGGCCGAGGTCTGGCCGCAGCAGGAGTAGTACCACTTTGAATTAAAGCCTGTTGCACATACAATTTAATGATAGCAGCAGCAACTGCTAACATATGTTTTCTTTTTCTAAGTGTAATTGTGGGTGTAATCTAAAGAGTTCTGGATTTCAGGACAATGGCTACCTTGAATATACACACTTGCTTCATGTTGGATTAGTTAATTAGCATGTAATTTGGCTACTTTTGCTGCCATTAGCATATTCTTTCATTTAGCCTTGTTCTTGTTGTGTGGCTTTACATTAAATGTAGAGCCATTTAATAAATACTAAACATAGAGCTATCATGCATGGGCACACTTTAACATGTACACGCTAATATATATATATATATATATATATATATATATATATATATATATATATATATATATATATATATATATATATATATATATATATATATATATATATATATATATATATATATATATATATATATATATATATATATATATATATATATATATATATATATACATATATATATGAGCTCTACAAAGTCCTGAAACCAAAATCTTGACAGTTCAAAATACTGAAAACTCAAAATACTGAATCTCATAATACTGAAAACACACAGGATACAAACACTTACTATATTTCAGCACAAGTACATACAGAAACAAATAAAAGACAAACAATATTACTCTTCTCCAAGTATAAGCAGGGGGGCTATTGGGGGCTGTGCCCCACCACATCCCCTGCTACTTAAATATATCAACTTCTAAATTGAACTTAATGTAGTGAAGTGGGGTGCAAGGGGGTATGCCCCCCTACATATAGTTGAAGGGTCATATGTTTCTGTATGTACTTGTGCTGGAATATAGTAAGTGTTGGTATTCTGTGTGTTTTCAGTATTATGAGATGCAGTATTTTGAACCTCCAAGATTTTGGTCTCAGGATTTTGGGTTTCTGGATTTTTGAAGCACTCCTCTATGTGTGTATGTATATATATATATATATATATATATATATAGGTAGATAGATAGATGTGTGCGTGTGTGTGTGTGTGTGTGTGTATATCTGTCTGTCTCTCTCTCTCACACTATATATATATATATATATATATATATATATATATATATATATATATATATATATATATATGTAGGAACACTACTGAATATCAAACTTTTGAAATCTCGAATTTCAAAAGCTCGAGACCATGTAGCCGAAACCCCACATTGCCGAAAGACCAGAAGCGCGAAATTCAAAATCCCGATGTTAAGGGATTTTGAGTTAGCACTTCTGGTGTTGCAGTTCAGGTATGTATGTGTGTGTAACTGTGTTTGTGAGGGGCTTTAGTGTGTGTAAGTGTGTGTTGTGACTGTGGTGTGTGTGTGTGTGTGTGTGTGTGTGTGTGTGTGTGTGTGTGTGTGTGTGTGTGTGTGTGTGGGGCTGTAATGTGTGGGTGTGAGTTTGCTTTGTGTGTATGTTTATGCGATCTCGGAGTTAGAATATTAAAGTGGGGGGTGTGGGGGCCACAGCAATACTACAACCTTTTTGAAATGTACCATGACCAAGGACTTTGACTCTTTGAATTATTTGGATGTTACCATCAAGAAGGACCATTCTAAGGGTAAGTTTACCTCACATCTTTTCAGGAAACCCACCTACTCTAACTCTCTTTTACATTTTGAGAGTTGCCATCCTCTGCACCAGAAGACGTCCCTTGTCAAGGGTCAGTATGTGAGAGTGGCCAGAATGGTTTCTGATCAGGATGATTTTATTAGAGAATGTGATGTCCTTATGCGGATGTTGCAGAAAAGAGGTTACCCCTTTAAATTTGTCAATGATATAGCTGAAGAAGTAAAACTTAAAAGAACTAGGGGCATTTATACTACACTTTTAGAAACTCCTGGAGGTTTGACTAGAGCCCCTGGGTTAGTAAAAACTGAGAGTTTTAGTAGGGCATGTGTCCTCCCTTTTACCAGGGATTTTTTAAATTTTAGAAGTATCATTTATGATTTTTGGACCATGTTTTGTATGGACGATAAGATCAACAAAAGGTTGGGGGAAAAACCTCTTGTGGTATACAAAAAGGCCACTTCATTAAAAGGTCTGGTGGAGAGGAAAAAAGTAGTCAGGACCAGGTAGAACTTTTAAATGTGGGAGGTGAGGACAATGCCCTTTTATACTGGACACTGATTCAATCAAAGTTAGGAACTATGGTAAAATTATTACTAACAAAAAGCATGATTGTTATACTAAGGGTGTGGTTTACATCGCAATCTGTATGGTATGTGGTGGTTATTATGTGGGGAAAACAATTAGAGCCCTTAGACAAAGAATATACCAATACAACTATGATATTCAGAACCACAAAGACACTAATGCTTTATATAAGCACATCAAGGTACATCCGACACATTCCTTCAAATGTTTTGTATTAGAACAAGTAGACTTGGGTCCACGGGGTGGTCCGGATGATGACTTCTTGGAATTTTTAGAGCGCAAGTCGCAGATTAAACTAAATGCATGTCAACCACCTGGGCTCAATGACAAGACTGCTATTAGTTCTGTATTGAAATTAAATCAGCTTTCTTTCTGTGATTTTAATAGGATATTTTTTAACCATATTGTATTTTATTTGATTGGTTGGGGTTCATGGTATTGTTGCTGTTTCCTGCTGTTTTTTGATAATGTCATTTTAAATAATTTAACTTATAGGAAATGACATTTTATTGTTATCCAATGGTTAAGAGGGTTAGGGTATTTATTCTTGTAACCTTGGTTATTTGAATGTTCTGATGAAGTCTAGTAGATTTTGATGAAAGCGCTTAACTTCAATAAACTATTTTTTGATTTAGTGCTGTAGTGCTCCATTGGTGACTCCTTCCATTTATCAATTTTTACTTATTTTCTTTAAATAAATGCACTGACAGCCAGTCAAGGTAGCAGAAATAGCAAAATTATGGAAAACTGTAGAAATAAACAAGTATAAATAATAGAATACTAAGATGTGCTATAAGCAACAATCTAATTCACACTCGTTGCACACCTTTCTACCAATTCAGAATTATAAATCAAAATGTGAAACTAATGCATGTTTCATAATCACTTGATACAGTTGCTTCTCATTGCATCTAAGCCTTGCTCACTCCTGCCTCTGCATTCAAGCTGTTTAGTCAAACTTGCCCATTAAAGAAAAAGTTAATTGGGGTGAAGCCACCTTTTCTATTAGAGCATTTAGTACCTTCATAAAAGTGTATGCAGTGATTACAGAGCACTTGTCCATTTATCATATCTCTCAACTTCTTAGCACAAGAAATCTGAACAAAGCCAAAACAACTGGAAGGGCAAAGGCCCAAAATTAGGGACAGATTTTAAATATTGCTCTTATAAATTTAGAAAGCTGAAAGAATAACAGATTTCACTTTTTTATGCATTTTCTGAAGAATATGAAGTCTGACATTATTTAGTGACTTCAATCCTTGATGATTTGTTAGAATACCACACATTTTATGAGGAACAGACCAAAAATATGAGGCTAAAATCTGGATATTCTGCAAAAATCTGGATATATGAAAGGTATGCCATTCATCAGCCAGTCCTACCGCAATGAAAGCTTTTTAAGTATACCCAAATTCTAATGAGATTTATTTTCATAGTTTCATGGGTAGTTATTAGGCAGGCAGTTCAGGAGCCCATTAATGAGCCTGTCCCAAATTTCCAATTATGATTTGCTCAAAGACATACAGAAGCTAAATAAAGGCTAAGGGAATCAAATCTGTACCCCCAATAAATAGCATATTAACAGCTCATAGTCTTAGCCTGCTGCACTGACTGCCAAACATGTCTCTGTGCTATCTTTCTCTCCTTGGTCTACCTATCTCTTACTCTTCTACATCACTGCCACAACTTTTAATATCGCCACACAATGATTATTATACCATGATGCTGATTGGCCAGCGTGCCGTTAATCGAGTTATACTAATGGAAAAGGTCCGACTTTTCCATTAGTATAACTTTTAAACACTGTCTCGCTATGTTAAATGGGTTTAACATGGCGAGACAGCAAAACAGCAAAGCGAGATCTCCGTTGCTTATTTTAAAGCTGTCTCGCTATGTTAAACCCATTTAACGAGAAAGCAAGATCTCCGTTGCTTTTTTTTAGTGTCTCGCTATGTTAAATGAGATGTCCGTTGCTTATTTTAAAACTGTCTCGCTATGTTAAACTCATTTAACATAGCGAGACATAGATCTTCTTTCTTTTGATGCCAGACATCTGCGGAAGGGCAGTAAACAGGCATTATACTATGCCATTATTTAAGAAAAGTAACAGTTTCTTTTCTTAAATAATGTCATGACCAAACCACGCCAACCTATAGTATTTCCCCTTGCAGCTCCTTCTCCACCTAGACCATTCCTAGCCATTCCATGAATTCTTACCAAGCCTTTTATTTATTTAATTTTTGGAGCTTGTCTTCTCCCCTGCCTCATCCTATGATATACTCCCCAGTGCCCCATGTCTACCTCTGGTCTACCAACTTTTCCTTTTCCCAGACATATTCTAATGCAAGTTGAGGCTGGCATGTCTTACCCACTAGTTTCTACACCCCAACCCAGCAGTCCTTGGTATGTCCTTTGGCATTCATGTAAAGAGGATGCACTGATGTATTGTTCCCACCTCAGAATAAGTTTAGTCAAGGTACTCCTACTATTTCCCTTATTCTGGATATTCCTGCCCTTAACATATCCCTGGTCTCCACAGCCTCCACCAGGAATCAGATATGAGAATGCCATTATAGTCAACCTCTTCTGGGATGGGAGCACCCATTCTTTCCTGCTGCTCTGTCAGTTGACCAAGCTACTAACTGAACCCAGGCTGATTGGATGTAGAGGGCTTTATCACTCTACACTACTGGAGAAGCTCTTACTAAACATTTTATTATGGCTGTCAACCAACTACAGCCTACTTCAGTTACATTAGTCAAAGTATACACTTTGGTGTAAGCTCTGTTATCCAGATACTTGTTTTCTGTCTCCTTGCTGCCAGACATTTGACCAGTGCCAACATATGCAGAATTTTCTTTCTATCTACCAGCATCCATAGCTTGTTTTTACCCTAAATAAGACAAAAAGTAATTTCTATCCATGGTGAAGTTATTTACTTCTCTCTACCATACTCTAGCCATTCCTACAGACATTTTCTTCACCCCTCTTCATGGCACAACCACTTATGAAGATTTCCTGTGCTCTGCTCCTACATCCGTGACAAGCTACATCTTACCCAAATCCTTAACTTTGTAACTTAACTTTGAAAATAACCAGATTTGCATAACACTAGTTTAGTGTAAAACTCTGAATTTTAATTCATAAAATAAGATCATCTTTCTGAAATGCAGGCACAGATTTCATGTCTTCTCCTGGAACCCCTCTTCTTTTCAGATTCGGTTTTCTTTATTCAACTTTTAGAGTTGCCTCCACTTCTTCCCCTCAAAATCTGAGCTTATCTTCATACAAATTGAAACTCTGGAAAGCAGAATTTTGAGCTTGAAATGAACCTGTTACTACTAGAGTTGCGTCATGAGCACTGAATGATATTTTTTTATTCAGATATCAGGTAGAGCAATAATAATATCAGAATCCCTCTTGTACTTACATATTATTGCAAGCTCTCACACTGTTATTACTCTATTTAACATTATCTACCCTCCACTGAAATGTATACAAGCATGTGAATCAATTTATCTTTGGCAAATTTCACAAATTTGCTAGTTATGATGGTTCATGTTCTTTTCATTCACCCACTCTTTTCTAACAACTTCTATACTACATGCAAACCCAAAAGCAGTACATCATCCAGTAAATATTGTGGGAAAAAATAGCCAGGGAATTGTTATGGCTAGGCTTGTACAGGCCCTAGGACCAATAGCCTAGTACCAGCCTATGAACCTATGAACCATCTCCGAAAGTGGTTGTCCTGTTAAGGATGCTTCAAAAGAAACCTAAAGACGCAGACCAGGTTTCATTACCCTGAGCAACAGTGTCTTGCTCATCTGGATACCCCATTCTTCCAGTGAATCTAAGTGACATAATACTATCAACTTGTCCTGGTTCAGGCCCCAGGCTGTGGCTTCAGATAGCTCCATTTATATGGAATCAGAGTCATCCACCCTGAGTACCTAACATTACTTCATCTAACCCCTCACAGCCCAGAGAATTAGTAGCAATATACTGAAATACCTCTGGGTTACAAAGCTGCTCAGTCTGTTATGGAAAGTTAGCCCACTTACTCTGAAACATCCTGATCTATGTCACTTTTTTCTTTGATCTCATCCTTTAAAGCACTTCACAAAACTTGTTGCCATAGGTGGGGTTGGTGGTTTACAGTCTTGAAAATCATAATCTTGAGACCATAATATCAAAAGACCAAAATGCTGAAGACCATGATATTGAACTCCTGTTCTCTCCCCTCAGCATGACACATTTTACCACTTGTTCCTGGGTCCACACCCCTGTAGAAGCCATGTTAGCATTCATTCTTAGGTTTACTTAGGTTCATAGGGTCATAGGTGTGTACTAGGCTAACAGCCTTCGAGCCTATATAAGCCTAGCCCAAGAAGATTCCCTGGCATCATGCCACCAATAGTTAGTTCCCAGTGCCCCTGTCAAGCAAGGCCACAGAAATGATCTCCGGGGTGAACTTCCTATTGCCCATCCACTCGTCAAGATTTCTCTTATAGAGGGCCAGTGAAGTGCTCTGCTTGATGTGAATGGGAAGTTTGTTCCAGAATATGGGAAGTCTCTAGGTTAGGAGCCTGTCCCTCCAGCATGTTATGGTTATGTGGTTATGAGGTTTAGGTCCCTGGAGCATGTGACATGGAGGGATTGGGATTTCTTTAGGTGTAGCATATCTAGCAGCTCTGGGTCAGACATGATTTGTAGGTCAAGCAGAGATCGCCTCTAAGTAGGTGATAAGAGACAGAGTATAGCAGAAGTTTTTTGAGTCTGTCCATATAGGGCATGTGTCTAAGGCCTATGATCCTCTTAGTGAAGTATTTCTGTGGCCTTTCCAGTTGTTGTAGGTGTCTAGTGAGGTACATACCAAATGAGGCGTTGTATTCTATAATAGGTCTAATGAGGGATGAGTAGAGAGGGATTATGACCTCTTTCTTCCTGGATGAGAAACCTTTTGTAATGAGATGTGCCACATAGAAGGACTTTCTGACTACAGTGGCAATGTAGTTATTAAAGGATAGGTTGCTGTCAACCTGTGTCCCCAGGTCTTATCACACCTTCAGTATTTAGTGGACTACCCCCTAAGAGAATGACAATGCACTTTTTGGCATTGAGCTTAAGGCTATGGTTCTGGCATCAGTCATTGGTGTCAGTGAGGCCGTTTTGCAGAATGTCTACATCAGTTGGAGAATCAATAATGGCTTCCAGTTTGCAATCATCTGCAAAATTGGTCATCCAGAGTCACTTTGTGTTGGCTTAAACTTCAGAGAAGTAGATGCCAAACAGGAGAGGACCTAGGACCAATCCCTGTAGGACACCACTTGTAACTGGTCAGTAGTCAGATTTGGAGTCCGCTACTTTCACAGTGTGGCTTCTATCAGTGAGCCAGCTGACAACCCATCTTATGACATAGGGGTTTATGTCTAGTTTAGTGAGTCTATCTATGATTCCTGAGTGAGGAATGGTGTCGAAGCCCTTGGCAAGCTCTAGGCATGCTGTGTGAACTACCTTGCCTTCATCCACAGCTGTAGTGACAGACTCAAAGAAGTCTATCAGGCTGAGCAGGCGTGATCTACCTTTCACAAACCCAAACTGCATGGGGTCCAAAGTTTGGAGATTCCCTATGTCTTTATTTATAAGGTCCATGATGATGTGCTCCATAGCCTTACATATCAGACTCGTCAAGCTAATTGGGCGGTAGTTCCCAGGGTTTGTAGTCACTCCTCCTTTGTGGGGTGGGATGACTATAGCAGTGCACCATTTGGTAGGAAAAAAGCCTGAAATGAGACTGTGATTGAACAGGGTACTCAGGTGTGGTACCAGTTCACTTTGTAATTCATGTAGAACACAGCCAGGGATATTATCAGGTCCCATGGAAGCTGTATTCTTGGCTTTGGACAGTGCGGTTTTTACCTGTGTAGCCATGATAATAGGGACTTGGCATTCCTCAGTTATTGTGATAGGCCCTTTAGGGAGTGAAGGGGGTAAAGTTCGCACTGAACCTGTCAGCCAATATGTTGGCAATATCAGTTGATTCTGTATATGTATTGCCATTGTGCAGATCTGAGTATTGCCATGTAGATTCTTGACATAACTATAGAATGCCTTGTGGTTGTCTTTAGAATCTGCAGCAATTTTGTTTTCATAGCTAGCTTTAGTGAATTTGATGATGACTCAGTTTTTTGCTGAGGCTGACAAGGGTGTTTTTTCCAGTTTTGGGACTTCACCCTTTTCTGCAACAGTTTTTCCTTCTGTTATAGAGTTTGTTTATGGTGGGGGACCACCAGATTGTCTTCCTTGTTTTGGAGGAGAGCGCCTTGGTTCTGTTTGGTATGGCCCATTCCATGCACTTGTGTATGTGTTCATACAGTGCATTGGTGTATGATTCAGTCATGCACCTATTTTCCATTTTCATGGGTGTCATGAAGTTAGCCACCTCTGTTTTTAGAAGTCCAAAATTAGCTTTGGAGAAGTACATTATGTGGTTTCCTTTGGGGGGTGGTGAGAGTGGGATGTGGATATCCATGGTGATTAGCTTGTGGTCAGATCTGACCAGGGAGGAGTTGATTACTAGGGTAGAGCAATGGTCGCCCATGTTAGTAATTACCAGGTCAAGGATGTTTCTACCCCTGGTGGGGGTTAGAATGAGTTGGTCCAGGGCATTGGAATTAATGAATTCCAGAAAACGTTGAGCAAGTGTGTTGGTACATGAGTAATTTTCCCAGTTAATGGAGGGGTAGTTAAAGTCACCCAGTATAAGGGTATTGGATTGTACCCTAATATTTTCCAGTGTGTTTAGGAATGTGGAGTGGGAGTCTTGGGACATGGTAGGGGATCTATAGCAGGCTACAACCTGGATTGCAATTTTAACCAGTGTTAGTTGTACCTGAAGTATCTCTGATATGTTATGTTGGACTACTAGTCTGGAGGTGTGCATATCCTTTATGAATATGGAGACACCACCGCCTTTAGTGCTTCGGTCCAGGTTTAGGGGCCAAAAGGTGTGGTATGAATTTTAGCCTGGTAGTGCTGGGGTGCTCTCCAGAGCCTTGATCCAGGTCTTGGTCACTGCACAGATGTCGTTCTCCATTTTAAGGAGTGCTTCGAGTGAGTGCATTTTGAGATTTAGACTTCTAGCATTGAGTAGCCTAACCCTCAGATTCTGTTTGCTTGTAGCTGTTATGGTGGTAATTTTGTCTTCAGGACATTGCCTAAAAAAGGCACTATAGGGGTGGCAAGAGCCTTGGCCAGTATCTGGAATCCTTGGGGTGACAGGTGCAGGCCATCTCTGGCAAAGCATCGAGGTCTGTCAATCATGTCATTCCAGGCAGACAGATACTGGATCCCCTTAGAATGACACCAGAAACTTAGCCAATTGTTGAAGTCAATTATTTTCTTCTTGTGCTGTGGTATGATTCTAGGTGACAGTAGGATGCTACTCAGAGCTAGGGTCATACCTGCCTGGGCTACAAGATCCTTGAGTTCCTCTATGTCTCTTTTTATGTAGTACAGAGAGGTACGTCTCAGGTCATTCACACCAACATGGACAATGACATAGTCATATTTGTACCTGTTGTGGAGTGACCTAAGTGTGTACATTATGTGGCGGATCCTGGCACCAGACAGGCAGCTGATACTAACTTTCTCCTTATTCAACCTAGTGTGTGGGACATCAGTGTGCCTTACTATTGAGTCACTAATGACTAGTGTATTGGGTAAGTTGTTTTTCCTAATGGGCTTTAGTTGAGTGGCACACTGTTTATGTGAGCTATGTGTCTCATTGTTTGTGCTGGGATGTGGTGGTTGTTTGCGTTTCTGCCTCAGAGGTCTCTGTTCTTTGGGCAGATTTTAATTGAGAGCCTCTGCAAAAGTAGGTGTGTGTTTTGTGTTACTATGTGAGGGTTGTGATGGTGTATGTTCTGGAGGGCTATGTGTTGAATGTGGTGTAGTGCAGGTGTTAACCTTCTCCTCTTGACTGGCTAATCCAGTCTTGGATGTAGAGTGCTTGGCTTCCAGTTTGGCTATATATGTGCATCTCTCACAAGTGATAGTGTTGGGAGGTAAGAGGAGAGGGTTGTCTGTGTACATGAGGCAGTTGCTACATTGCCTCAGGATTCCCAAGTTCACCAGGTTGACAGAAGAAAACACAGGGAACTGACCTTTAGACATGCCTGGATATGAGCTCAATATATTAAGTACTAAAGCCTTTTACAGGAAAAATGTCACTCAAAGTGCTTGAGTCTGTACAGAGCACTGCCAAACACTTGAGGGGAAACTAATATGTAGACCCTGAAAATTTAAAGATGAAGTATTTAGGCAGATATTCTGAAATAAGGAAGAAATCAAGCAGTACTTACTGAAAATAAAGAATTAGCTTGTCAAGAATGATAAAAAGTGGGGAGTCGCATGAATGACTACTGCCTAGCTACTACTAATGCTGGTCTCAGCACAGCTTCACTCTGTTGGGATACAATACTCCTTTGCTTCTTCTCTCACCAGAAGCAATATGTTAGCACCAGTCCCAAGAAGAAAAGCAGGCCATGGCCTGTTTGGTGATCCACAGTCTTGTCCCAGATGATGCAAGGGTGTGCAGGCTTGTAGTCTTTTTCTGGTAGATGCCTCAAATAGCAACCAAATCAATCAGGTACGATAAGCACAGAGACTCACTTTCCAACCATAAAGAGTCAGGAATCAATGCACTCTGCTCCTACTCTCACCAGGATCAGAATATAAGCACAGATTCCAAGCTGTCACCTATAAAGCAGTTATTAAGCTTTCAGGTGATCAGCAGTCTCCAGGAAATAATGTAACTGCACTCTTTCTCTCTCCAGGAGAAAACAGAAGCACTAATCCCAAGATGGCTTCTGAGAGGCAGAATGTGGGCTCTCCAATAACTGGTGGTCTTGCAATAGAAGCTTAAAGGTAAGATGAAAAAAATGGTTTATCCTAAACACTGCAGTGTGCGCTAGAGGAGTTAGATGTGAAAGTAGGTAACTTAAGTTTTACCTGTCTAAAAAGTTAAGTTTTAGTGGCAAGTCACTATTTTTAAAACAGCAAGATAGATCGAAAGGGGGTGGTCACGTTTTATTCTGGTACTATGGAATACAGTAGGATGGCCAATAAATTTAAATAGTTGAAGGGGAATGATTTCACAAAATGATAATTTTGGGCTTACTCACACCAACCAGTAAAAGCAGAGAGGAAATGAAATATATGGTCAAATTAACATAAGGGGCAGGCAACTAGAAAGACAGTGGTATGTAAGAACACAACAGTAACTGGGTAACAGGGTGGGAAAACTTCCCTGTAGAGCCCATGCTAGCACTTCTTCCTAGGTTAACACTGGTAGAGAGAGTCAGTATTCAGTAATTTTGTACATTGTTTTCCTCAGCAAAGATTTTTAAAAAAATTAAAATCATATGCACTGTACCAGATGCAAGCATGTTGCCCTGGGCCTGTAATGTATGTAGCCAGGATCAACCTGTGCACATTTTGGAATCATGTACAATCGGGGGAGGGGTCATTTGCATGTATATATCATGAACTAAGAGTACTAAGAGTACTGTGACTACACAGTAGTGCACGACTTTATACTGCTGTTACACTCGTGTTATAACAATCCTTGTAAATTACGCAGGGCTTTGGTGCACACTTCCACTGCATATGAGCTTAATCCCTTTTGTCTGTGCTGGTAGTAGTGAATCCAGATCTAAAGTGTGAGTCAGCCTAAACCATACAAATAGTACTGCAGTCTGAAAGAAATTTTGTCCACTTAGTTGAAAACATTTAACATCTATACCTAATTCCACCCATAACATCTGAAATGCTGAAAAAAAATGTGTCCCTACACCCTCTATGTCTCAATTTCCAATGGGAAGTTAGCATGGCAAAAGTAATTAATTAATTTGTTTATTCATTCATTTATTTATTTATTCATTCATTTGTCTAATAGGATGATCCAACTAGGCAAAGTCCCTTTTCAATGGCTCAGGGAGAAAAGCTCCACATGAATGTACACAAAACAATAAACACGATTTAACAACATGATTTTCAAGTAGTTGTACAGCAGAAAATAAGAAAAAAAATCAACAATTTATAAATACATATAAGCAGCATACATTCAGCAAAAAATTAAAATAACAATAAGAGTATGCCTTATATAATGAATTGAGATAGATTACAGATGCCAAACAAAATAAGATGGGTAGGAACAACAATATAAAATAACCAGAGGAGGTGAGAAGATATACTAATTTAATCAGGGGTGAATCAAGAATGAGTCCAATTATCCACGAGCTGTATTTTTAGGACTTTTTAAAAGGTTTTATGTGAGGAATCTACTCTTATAGGGAATGTGATTCCACATTTATGAGACATGACATGAGAACAGAGTCTGCTGACATTGTTGATTTGGTCACATTTAGTAAGTCTTTATCAGTCATACTGGATGATCCTGTGAAGCACTTGTACTATTGTCCTATTATGGCCACCCACAGCACTGATGTCCTGCACTACTCATAGATCATAAAGCCTTGTTTGATTTACATTTAAATGCAGCCTGACAGTAATCTGTTCTGCCCTTGTGTTCTTTTTTCTGTTAGAGTTAGTCCTCTAAGCTGGGCAGTGACCTGTCATGCCCTTGTACTTTACTCCTTGTCAGGGTGAATATCCCCACAGCAGGGCAGTCACCTCTCATGGCTTTTTACTATGTTACCCAGCATACTCCACTGCTCATTATCTGTTCATGTTATAGCTATGCATGTTATGTGTGCATAGTGCCTGCAGTATTAGCTGTGTCTCCAGTGTATTGAATATCATTGCTCTTCTCTTTTACCCAAACAAGATGTCTGCACCTGTGGGTTACACGCAGGGACTAATGTCAGAGTGTGTGTGTGTGTGTGTGTGTGTGTGTGTGTGTGTGTGTGTGTGTGTGTATGTGTGTGTGTGTGTGTGTGTGTGTGTGCGTGCATGTGTGTGTGTGTGTGTGTGCGTGTGTGTGCGTGTGTGCGTGTGTGCGTGTGTGTGTGTGTGTCTGTGTGTGCATGTGCATGTGTTTGTTTCACTGCTTTTAGTTCTTGGCCACAAACCTGTCTGCAATTGTGTTATCACCATTCACATTCTATCCCAAACTTACAACAGTTGTGGCCATGTTACCACTGTCCAGCATGTTGATGTAGTGTCTTAACAGGACATAGTTGGGCCAGTCTGGAGGTGGCCTTCTAGCATGTCTTGCAGTCTGCTTTCATATTATGCAGTGGGGTACCCTATACAGCCTGACTGTGTCTTGTTACAGTCCTCACAGCAGGGAAGTAAGCTATTATGCCTTGTGTTTTGTTACTTGTCGGGGTGAACATACCCACAGCTGCACAGTCACCCGTTATGCCATTGCACTATGTTACTAACACACTCCATTGCTCTTTATTTGTTCATGTTACTGCCAGGCACCCTTGCATGCACCTCACAGTCCTGAGGCCATTACTGTTTGTCTTATCTGCTGTCAGTTTGCCTTAATGACAGTGTCAACTCTTTTTCACGAAATTCCTAATAGTAAGTAGCTTGTAGTAACACATTCTCTGGCAACAATACAGTGACAACATTTTTATCACTCTAAGACAGGCTTTGTACTGCAGTGATTTTATCAATGATGAGATTTACTGCAGTTGTCTCTGAATCTTTGCTATAATATGATATAGCAGTCCTATCATGACCATTCCTGTCTGTTCTTGGTCTGAAAGTTCATGTGCACAGTACATTCATTCATGAACACTATGAATCTTGAAGTGCTATCAGTCTGCATTAAGGATTCTTTCCATTGTGCACTATTGTTGGCAGACAATGTGAGTAATGAGATGTTCTTATCACATGGCTGTGCACTAACATTACTTGCCTTGTTCTGATCTTCATAATAGACATGGCCTCTTCATTCACTTATTTCAGAAGGGCTCCTGACTGGTGCAACAAAGAGATTGAGATTGTTTTCTTGTTGCACAGGGATTATAAAGACTGCCTGCTGGGACAACATGATGTTCACATATAAATACTAATGGCTGATGAGCAGTGTAGTCAGACGTACAGTGATATGCAGATGTGGCATCCCAATCTGCTCTAGAAATGGGAGACAGAGGTTACAGAGAGAGAGAGATAGAGACAGAGACAGAGACTGTTTGTTTTGTATGCTTGCAACAGCAGAAAGATTGTATTAAATAAGGAGGCGTATCTAAGGGGAAGTGACAGGCTCTCCAGCCAGGTATGTAGCTCTAGGAAGTAGACATCTGTCATTCAAAATTTATACAAACATGTCATGTGCTCTAATCTGCTGTAGTTTTTCTCTTTTTGTTCCCTATCTCTGCAGGGTCATCTGATGTTCAAGGTATCTGACTTGGCCTGCACAAGCCAACATGCCTTCTGCAAAGTCAGCAATGGTCACCAGGCTTGCCAGTCAGCAGATAGATGAAGATCACTTTGTGGAATGTCACCTGGAGGTTTCACTAATGGCTTCTATGGCCACCTCTCAGAGGTGGGGAGTACAGGATTACAGCCTTTTACACTGACGGTGGCCATAATGGCACATCTGCTTCACCCATAGGCAGGTGTTGTTGCTGTTCTTGACCAAAATGGGTGAGTTGAATGTCTACAGTGGGACCTTGGAGAATCTACTTGTGTGGTTGATAGAGATGCACAGCTGTCCAGCCCCACCCATTGGGCTACAGGAGGCAGCACCATTCCAGGATGACAGCCATAGAGATGACTGACATTTGGGAGGGATCTCCTCTGGGTTAATTAGGCAGGTAGTCTGTATCCCACTCTATCCCCAATGTCATGTTCCCCTTCCTTGAGTTTCACTCTCCACAAAATAGTTGTGGTCCAGTCATTCCCATCACCACTTGTCCACCCTCTGTGCCACTGTATCTCTCTACTGGTACCCTCTTTTGTGTCCATACCTCCCTGCCTGTCTGTCTGCAGCTTATGTTTGCTTGTCTGTCCCTGTTACTTCCTTAAGTCATCCTTCCTTCCTGCGTGTTTGCCTTGCTACCATCCTCTCTACCCTTCTTAAAAAAGGAAATTCATCACCATTCCCTCAAAAATGTGCCTTTCTACCCCCAACCATTTCCTTTATTTTATCCTTATGCATGTTGCTCTGCTTGCTCTTGCCTCATTTCTGGTTTGCCTATCTCTGACTATTAACCGCCCCCCCATTTTGATGAACTGTATTAGCATTGTGCTGTGTTGGCCCTCTATAGCTTGTTCAAACTGCTCATATTGCAGCTATGATGTGATTGACTGTGTGTCTTGGACATTCAACCTTTCTGTGCCTGTTGCAATAGTTAGGTGACCACTCATAACTTGACCACTTCAGCAGAGCAATTGCCTCCATTAACAAAACTGTGATACTTTGCTGTAAAGGCGTTTCACATGCATTTTGTATTATGGTGGATAATTAACAAAGCTAATCAGCTTTGGAGCATTTGCATTAATCCATCTATGTTACTTAGTGCAGGCCCATAGCATTGTGGGTCTTTCTGAAGGCTATCGTTACTGGGTACTGGGGAAGAATTAAATATTTGAAAGTATATTAAGGTAAATACTTAGTAGAAATATGATATCAGTTTCATGGTTTTGTAAATAATATCCCCTCAGTTTGCCTGCTTTGTAGTTGTTTTTTTTTGTTCATAAAAGATGGGTATAGCTTTGGGTTTGGGATTATGTAACATGTATATCCTGAGCAAAGAAAAGCTCACCTTTTGGTCCTGTAGGAACCAATCACATTTGTGCTATGCTTGAGTCTATGAGGAATCCTGCTTGAATAACTGACAAAGATGATTTGTTCTGACCCCACCCCCCATACTGCCCGGACATATGTCAGATCATGCTCAGATCATATAAATTTAGATGACATCTGTTAATGAATCAGCATTTCCTTGGTTGTTGTAAAGTACTGAACTTCACAAACTGAAAATAGAAAGATTACTTCCATACTTACTGAACTCGTGTCTACAATTTCCAACTGAGAGTGTTCTGCAACTGTTAAATTATTCTTAAAGTTAGTGGTACATACATTATAAAAACAACTTCATCTAGTGGTATGAGTAGGAGCAGACAATTGTTAGGGTTTTATTTTCTAACTGCCATATTTTTGTTTAATTCTTTAAAAATGCATATCCTAGTGCAAGTGTATAGTTACTGGTATAATTTAATTTTCAAAATGCATTGCATATTTTTTATCCAGTAAGCAGTATCATTATTCAGTTTCAAAGATTGTTGTCTTGTTCTTTATTTGTGTGTATAAAAATAATTAAAATTGGTGAACTACTAGCTGTTGGCATTCACCGTTTTTTCGAGTCACTATTTTCAAAAACAAAACAAACTGAAAAACTCTGAAATAAAAACAACAATGTTAAGGCAAGGGCTCTGGGCACAACGTTTAGCGGTTTTGTTCTTCTTTAATAAGAACAGAACTTCATCAGAATATGTAAAATGTAGATCCACCACAAGAATTTAAAAAGACTGCACATAAATCATGGGATCCATACAACCAATGAAAGATAAAATTGATGATGTCACAAACATAAAAAGTTCCCTTGAAATTTAAAGTAATAAGACTAAAAGGCAACTGTAATTTGTTAAAAGCATATATAAACAAAGTTAACTTCCAAGTAACATTAAATCTTTAAAGATTGTAAAAAGCATTTAATGTTGATTGTTTCATTAAGACCTGGGGCTCTGTCTGCCCTCAGTCTAATCTGTCAGCTGCTTTCCTTGCATTTTAACGGAGCTTTATAATCTCCAGTAAAGCAGCCGGCATTAACTGAGTCAATTACACAAAAGAAAAAACTTCTTAAAATCTGTACAAAAGGCAACATGTTTAGAAAGTACATTTTATGGTAATTTTTCCTAATAGCCAAAACATGTTCATAAATCCATCTGCTCAAATATCTGACAGTCTTGTCAATTAATGTAAAATACATTACAAGAACCACAGACAGCTGCCTAAACTACATTTTTTGAAATGCAGTTGAACCTTCCCTTTGTCCAAACCACTATGTTACAGTGCTGAGGATGAATTGTTAATGAGCCTACATTGCTTACAAAAACCACAACTGCAAGTTCCAAAGGTGACCTTACTTGTAGGTACAATATCAGGACAAAAATTATTACGTTCAAACATAGATTTTAAAATGAACAGATTTCTTAAAGGTGAACCTGTGCTTGTCACCTATGACTTTATACAAGTCTATATTTCCCAAAATAATCTTCCAGTTTTCTTGTATCATATTCTTGATCAAAAACATCTCATTACAAATTGGAATAGGAAAATCAAAACAAAAACTTTCTTTAGGGATGTGAGAAAAAACATCAGGGGTCTGACTAGCAGAAATCTTTAAATGTTTCTTGTCCAAAATAGGATGGCCTTTGGATGTCCGTAGTGCCAGAACCTCACATTGGATGGTACCTAACCAGTCTGAATTAAACTCATCCATAGTAAGTCTACTGAGTCTAATCATCTATCCTTTAATCACCCTTCTTTTCATGTGGGAGGGATTTAAACTGTCCTTGTGAAGGTACTAATTGAGAAAGGTCTCTTTGCAAAAGACCTCATTCACAAAAGAATGAAGTGTGGTGTCATACGAAATACTTAGGTCAAGGAAGGTATCACCAAAACGACTGATGGTGAACTGCAAAAAATCAATGCTCTTGTTGATGTATTCCACAAAGCACTTAAATTCATCCAGAGTAGCACTGCATAGAAAAAAAGAGATTATCTATGTCCTTCCCGTGGAAAATGATTTTCTCTGCTAAAGGATGCTTCATTAGAAATTTCTATCCCCGTATAGCCATGACCAGGTTCCAGGGGCGGCTCATGGCATCAGACTGCCGGACTGCAACCCCCTCGGCTAAAAAAAAGAAAATGTACCTTTTTGTGTAGCACAGTATTATTTTTTGGTTTACTTTTACTTAAAAATTACTTTCTTTGTGACAGTTTGTCTCCAAGTCCGCGACTCGGAAGTATGCGCATGCGCACTTTAACCGCCTCTGGTTGTGGCGGTTTTAAATAAAGATTTTTTTGTTTGTTTTCATTGCAGCCCGGGGGACTAATTAAGGCATCATTGTGATGCCCAGCAGTCTATGCGGTTCCAAACCGCATAGAATTGGAAGGGGCTCAGACTGCAACATCCACAGGCACGTACATGACATGCTTGCTAGGCTAAAGGCTGCTGATTGGTTGTCGCTCTCTTCCCGGGCTTTATGTGCTGGGAAAAGAGCGAGAATCAAACAGTAAGCCAGTTGTGGGATTGATTCGATCGTGACTGAGTCAGTCACACAGGAAGGATTTTAACGCCGATGCCGATACTTATTAATTTGCCATTGGATTTTTTTTTTTTTTATTTTGCTGAAGAACAGAAGAAAAAAGTAGTAGAAGAAGAAAGAAGTTAGAAGAAGAAGAACAGAGTGAAGGTGCAGAAGTATACCAGGTAAGTAGGAAGGGTAAGCTAAGGGTAAGCTAAATGGCAGGGAAATATTAGAGGCTAGCATTGCTGCCTCACTGCTACTGGTTCTCTTATAAGGTTTCTAGATGAAATGCCTTTGTGTGGAGTCTGCATTGTACCCCAAATTAATTGCTGGGTACAACATTGCTATATTTCTTGGAAAAGTGCAAGCTTTTAATTGCCTAATTAGAAGCACTGTTTTTAGATATGGATCTCATAAGAAACTAAAGACTTTAGTAGGTCAAATTAAGAAAATAAAAAAAAAAACTTAGGAAAGATGAGAAGTTGAGAAGGAACTCAGGCAGCATGGTACCACAACAAAGACAGACTGGTTGTTGTTCTAATGATGGGAGATAAGACATTGTCTGAACTAATATAGCTAACATAAAAATGTTCACATCAATGTACTATATGATTTTATAGCATGAGAAATCAAGTTTCATCCTTTTCTTTTTGCCTTACAACTCAGCTGATAGAATTCAGTCATTATGAGGTGCCACATAGCCACAGATAATCTGAGTCAGCTGTGGGTTTTGAAGGTGTTTAACAATAGCTATGCACACACATGATTATATTCTACTATGTCAAATTGCACATCTGTGATTTACACAAAATCAGACTCATTGTGGCTAATGTGAAAATACCAAATTACCAGAGTGGGCTCTACCATCAGTCCTGCAGCAGGAAGGTGGTGTTATAGAATGTTATCATTATATTATCTGCAGCTACAGGGATGTGGATTTATGGGGTCTGGTGTTTCAGCTACAGGTAATGGGTGTGTGAGTGTGTGAGTGTGTGTGAAAATGCCCTATACTGGTGGTTACACTCATGGTGGTGTGGTAGGGAATATCTCAGGCTTGAACCCTGTACCTTGTATGCAGGTGTTAAAGAACTGAATTCTCTACCCACCACCATTTGTAAAAAAATTGCAGATTTTGTTGCCTCACAGCTGCAGGTTCTCAGGTTTAATTCTTGGCTGGGGTGCCTTATTTCTGGGGTCTGTATCTTCTCCCTGTGTTTGTGTGGGTTTGCTTTTGTGTCCTCCCATGTTACAAAGACATGTCTGCATTATTTCTTCCTGGGCCTCTGCTGAAAATTGTTTTTCTGTTCCAAGTCAGACTGTCCTGATTAACAAATGTTAAATAAAATTGACAGGCATTTGAATTATAGACTTCAGGTTTCTGAATGTTTCATTCCTTACATATTTGATGGTGCAGTGGTAGTATTGTTGCCTCACAGCTATAAGTTTTCTGGTTTGATTCTTGGCTGGGGTGCCTTCTGTGTAGAGTCTGCATCTTATCCCTGTGTTTGTGTGGATTTGCTCTGGTGTCCTGCCATTTTACAAAGACACGTGTCTAAAGTATTTCTCCCTGGGCCTCTGCTGAAAATTGTTTTTGTCCCGTCAGAAGTAAAATTGACAGGCATTTGAATTTCAGACTTCATATTCTTCAGAAAATACATAGTAAAACAACTTTTTATTCTAGCAATAAATATATAGTAACACAACCTTTTATTCTAGCAATTTTTTAAGTTTATAAGATGACTATTTGAAATTTGTCCTTATTTTGGGACTGCATTACCCTGTTATTGGCATTGTCCAGGTTTTTTGTGCTAAGGTTGACAGCTATGGCAAGAACTGAATTCACTGAATATGTTTGAGGGCTGTATTCCCTCATTACTGGGTTTGTCCAGGTGTTTTGTGCTAAGAGGTTGACAGCTATGGTGAGAACTGAATTCATTAAATGATAGCCATTTAAGTTTCAGTCTTCCTCTCTTTCACAAAGCAGCTGATTTGGCGTAGTGGTATGTTGCTCTGACTGTTTTGCACAGGGACCTTGGCAGTAAAATGTATGGTGGTAACACAGCATTTTTCTTTCACAAAGCAGGTGGTTTGGCATAGTGGTATGTTCTGACTCTTTTGCACAGGGACCTTGACAGTAAAATGTATGGTGGTAACACAGCATTTTATTCTAGCAGCTTTCCAAGATTATACAAGCAATGTTTAATGTATCTCTGGTTTTTGCCCTTTTGACCCACCCCAATAAATTTGGCTTTTCCCAGATTTCTTGTGCTGTAAAGTTGAGATGCAGTTGAGTATTGAATAGATTTTACAAGGAGCTGAGAGCTGCAGGGGAAGAGAAGTTTAGTGTTGATTATGCCATGTCAGCATGCATTGCTAATAGCACAACAGGTTGTGTACTTGCTTTTGATGCAGAAGGTTGTTGGTTTTACTCCCATAAGGGGTCAATGCTGTTGTACTGAAAGTTAAGATAGTAACTATGAGCCTGTTATCAGTTTGCCATCTATTTCCTATTGCAATATTACTAGCTTGTTTTTAATGTAATTTAGGCAATTTATTCCTCAGGGGCATCAGACACTTTATTTTTCGATGAAACCATGAAATATAAAAGTGTTTGCTAGCAGAAACCTCTTCATTACAGATTTATTTAACGTGGAATTATTTAGATGACTTTTTTACTACTTCAGAGATTGTGCATATTTACTGATAATGGTGAATTGTAGAATTGTGCATATTTACTGATAATAGTGGACTGTAGAAGTTTGAGTAGACTTTTATGATGGAAATGTTCTGAATTGGGCAGTTTTTTCATTGGTGCATGCCTTTTGTTTCATTGTTTACTGGAAAAATGTTCAAAGCAATAGGAAGCTATATCAAAGAGCACATGTATGTTTCATATGCAAGGGGCCTATGATTTGAAAACAGCCCAGAATTAATCTTTATCTGCCACGGGTAAAATGTATTTTCTTTGAATGTGGGTTTCAATGTTGTTTCAATGAATGTGAGTTTCAAGGGCAGAGAAGTTTTAATGCCAAGTTTGTTTAGCAGATGTCTTAGTGTTTGTGCTGTAAAATGCAAAATAAACTTTCAAATGAAGTTCAAATCATCATAGAAGTAAATCAGTATGCACATTAGTGCTTATGGTAAATGGAGTGAAATAGCCAGGTAATGGCTGCAGGGGGAGGCTCCATTTGACCATGGTTTTGTGAGGGGGAAGGGTGGCAAACTTAGGCAGCCACAGCTGAACTATACCTCTCAACTGTCCAGATTTTCAAAGAATGAATAGATTTTTTGCTTCTTATTTTTGGTTTGTTCCTCATAAAATTTGTTTTTTTCTGGCAAATCATTTAGGAATTAAGTCACTAAATAATGACACACTGAATTTCAGACTTCATAACCTTCAGAAAAATGCATGCTAAAGTAAGACCTGTTCTATCAACTGTCTCAGTTTATACAAGAGCAATTTTTAGTACTGTTTATATGTTCCCCCAATATATTTGGCCTTGTCCAGATTTATTCCATTACAGGTTGAGAGGTACATGCAAATAAATTGCTTTATAGAATTAGGCATAGCCAAACCTCTCAACTGTCCCTGATTTTGGCTCAAAATGTTGCTCTTCCCCTAATGATCCCTCCACAAAATAGTAATTTTGGAAGAAAACATGGAGGTTTATAATTAAGAAATAACTAATCAGATTACTTTTATTTCAGAAATGCATGTAGATTATTTTATTTTGTCAACTGCTCAAGTTAGCAGTACTAATATTAAAGTGTCCCTTCTTTGACAGGTTCCCAGCTGTATTGTGTTGCTATTTTATATTTTTACATCCACATTTTTGGTCCATTTTTCATTTTTTTTGGCAAATTAGTGATAAATCATTAAACACTGAAGTTAGAAAATAATGACAGACATTTGAGTTTCAGATTTCATACCATTCCGAAAATTCATACTAATGCAAGACCTCTATTCTCTTTCTAAGTTTATAAGAGCAATATTTTAAAAATTGTCCTTATTTTTGGGCCTTTGTCCCATTTCTTTGTATGGCTTTGTCCAGATTTTTTGCTCTGAGGTTGAGAGGTATGACAAAATGTGTCAGGGCCATCACAAGTCAGCCAGAGACATTTCAAACTGTGACATACTTGTTGCACCCCACTCCCCATGTAGTGAAGCTGGATGTGTTAAAGCAAGGCAAAGAGTAGTTATGCAGTGTAAATGTGCAGAGTATCCCCCCTCCCATCCAAGGTAGACACAAGTACTAGAGTGGCTTTTCATCTGTCCTTGATTTTTATAGAATGGTCTGTTTTTGTCATATTTTTTGTACTGTTGATTTATGCTTATTACTCAAAGTACCTGTTGCTCTGTGTTTAAGTAGCAATACTTTAATGACCATCAGGTAAGCTTGGCTGAGATTGCAAGATGCAAGTAAGCTTTAATAAGCATACTGTTAAAGAATTGCCAACATTGAAAGCCTTTCTGTTGCCATATAGAGAATACTTAACTAGATAATGTATAAGCCTTGGGTATTGAAATGCATATGACAGTATTTGTAATAAAGGACAGGATTACATTATTTTAAGAGTCTCATTACACTTGGAGACTTCAGTCATCTCTGCAGGCTTTACCCATAAACAGAATGCCAATCGTGTGGTCCATAACCTGTACAGTAATCCTTTTAAGAAATGTATCTTGAGCTTATTTCTTGTTTGCTTTTCATTTTTTACTTTGATCATGTTTTCCCCATGAAACAAGTAGATGTCAGGCAGCAGGTCTTTTTTTTATTTTTTTGGATAAGGAACATTTTTACAAATGGGGCATCAGAGATTTCTACTTTCAGCATGTTACTTGCTACTTTAATAAAGCTGAATATAAATTATAATTAGAACTGCAGTGCAAGAAGTGGTTTGAGTTGAGTGCTGCTTGTTTTTCTTATACTTGATTTTGACTGGCATTCCATTAATGTATTTCTTGTTTTTCTTATACTTGATTTTGACTGGCATTCCATTAATGTATTTAAAAAAAGTAATTTATTTTTTCATGCCTCACAACCTTTTTTGTTTCCATCTAGATATTAAGCTGTCATGCAGCCAATGCATTGAAATATTTTTATTCTTCTACACTTCATTTTGTCTTGATTGGACTCTCATAATGACGGTTTGGCACCCAGGGCAGTATATTTAGTTTTTGTGGTTTTGAGCATAGCCCCTCCCCTTTCTAGTTGGCCACACCCCGTCCCATTGGCCCCACCCATTCAGCTGTCTCCTGCAGCCCTCCTTTGATTTGAAGTCACCAGCCGCCACTGCCAGGTTCGCAAAAACAGGGACGACCCTTGCCTCTATGGCTACTCCAGAGGTCTGTTTGTAGAGTTCAGTAAGAAAACTAAAGTAGTTATTGTCAAGAACCAAGTCCATATGGGAACAAATCATATTAATCTTGTCCACCTCAAAGTGGTGTGAGCAGTTAAGTATTCCCTTAAAAACTTTACTCCAGCCTTCTGCAGAGTCCAAGTGTACAGGGAGACCACATCTAGTGAGGCAAAATGAAAATTAAAGTCACTAATGAAAAAAACATTCAGGAGCTGACTCCAGAAGGTGCCAGGAGTCCCTTAAATCATATTGTGAACTCTATACTATCAGGTTTAGGATGTGGTCCAAGAAAGTCGAAATTGTCTCGCTCTTTGAATGTGTAGCTGATACAATTGGCCTGAAAGGAGACCTGTTCCTATCCTTATGGACTTTTAATTTTAAATTTATGGTTGAACGTAATAAGTTTTGTCCTGATGTTGTATCTACAAGAAAGGTTGCCTTTGGAACTTACAGCTTTGTTTTTTTATAAGCAATGTAGGTTCATTAACAATTCATCCTCAGTATTTTTTTTAACATTGTAACTTAGTGGTTTGGGTGAAGGGAAGGGTCAGCTGCATTTCAAAAAATGTGGTTTATGCAGCTGTCTGTGGTTCTTGTAATGCATTTTACATTGGCAAGATTGTCAGATGTTTGAACAAATGGGTGTATGTGCATGTAATGACCATAAAAAATGCACTAGCCAAAATGCTGCTTCTTGTATGGATTTTAAGACATTTAACTTTTGTGTAATTGGCTTGGTTAATGCTGACTGCTTTACTGGATATTATAAAGTTCAGTAAGACTGTAAGGAAAGCAGTTGCCAGATTAGACTGAGGGCAGACAGAGCACCAGGTCTTTATGAAACAGTCAACATTGCATGCTTTTTACAAGTTTTAAGGATTTAATGTTACTTGGAAGTTAACTTTGTTTATTTCTGATTTTAACAAATTGCATGTGCTTTACAGTCATCTCACTTTAAATTTCAAGGGAAATTTTCATGTTTGTGACATCATCAATTTTATCTTTCATTGGCTGTATGGATCACATTGATTGATGCGTAAGTCTTTTTAAATTCTTGTAATGGATCTACATTTTATATTTTCTGATGAAGTTCTGTTCTGAGTAAAGTGGAACAAAAGTGCTAAACTTTGTGTCCAGAGCCTTGCCTTGATATTGCTGTGTTTTTATTTCAGAGTTTTTCAGAGTGCTACTTTGTTACAGTCACCATTGTCTGATATAATATATATCTGGCTCACTTTAAGAGAGTTCAGTAATGGAAACTTTAATTTGGCTAGATGGCCTTGTCTGATAGAACAGTATTAACAGAAAACTGCATTTATGTGAACATGAAATATTTTTAGTAAATTTCAGTAATCATTAGTAATATTGCATTAAAAAGACTGTGCTGAGAGTATGATGGATATATTTCAAGGGAGCCAGTGTCTTTAATTCCACTATTTATTTGCTCAGTGCAAAGCTTCTTTTAGCATATAAGGTAACAATCATAGTCAATGGCAGCAGTACATGCTTATCATACAGTCTTAAGCTGAACTTCCTGTCAAAGTAATCAGCAACAGTGTTGCAAATCATGAGAACATACCCCTAGCCATAAGATATTAAATTGGTGGGACTTTGTAAGCCGATGTATCACCTTCTAACCTTAAAACACTGAACCCCACACAGTTTGGGTTCATGAAGGGGCAATCTTGTCTCCTGAACCTGATTGACTTCTTTGAATCAGTCTCCAGAGCTGTGGACGAGGGTAAGGCAGTCCATACAGCCTATCTGGACCTTGCCAAGGCCTTCGACGCCATCCCCCTGGAATCATAGATAAACTTGCTAAGCTGGGCATTAATCCCTATGTCACTCAATGGGTTGCCAACTGGCTTACTAACAGAACCCACACTGTAAAAGTAGCAGACTCCAAATCCAGCACGAGACAAGTGACAAGTGGAGTACCTCAGGGTTCAGACCTGGGACCGCTCTTGTTTGGCATCTACTTCTCTGAAGTACAGGCCAACACTAAGGGACTCTGGCTAACAAAGTTCGCAGATGACTGCAAACTGGAAGCCATTACTGAATCCCCAAATGATGTGGATATTCTTCAAAAGGGCCTTACAGAAACAGATGCTTGGTGTCAGAACCATGGGCTCAAGCTCAATGCTAAGAAATATATAGTTATCCCCTTTGGGAAAAAAACATGTACCTGTGAATTACCACATAGGTGGCAGTGCACTAAACAATGAAAGTGTGATAAGAGACTTAGGGACACAGGTGGGCAGTGGTCTCACCTTCAATAACCACATCGCCACAACAGTCAGGAAATCCTTCTATGTGGCATTCCTCATCACTGAGGGCTTTTCATCCAGAAAAAAGGAGGTCATTGTCCCACTGTACTCATCCCTCGTTAGACCCATTATAGAATACAATGTCCCATTTGGTATGTACCTCTCAAGACATCTTGCAACAACTGGAAAGGCCGCAGAAATACCTCACTAAAAGTCAAGGCCTAAAGCAGATGCCCTATGCTGACCGTCTAAAAAAAACTCCAGCTATACTCTGTCACATATTGTCTACTCAGAGGCAATCTTCTTCTTAACATACAAGGCCATGTCAAACCCAGAGCTGTTGGACATGCTACACTTAAAGAAATCCCAATCCCTCAGAGCCACATGCCCCAGGGATCTAAACCTTGTCATCACAATGAACAAAACATGCTGGAGGGATAGGTTCCTGACCCAGAGACTCCTCAGACTCTGGAATAGACTGCCCATACATGTCAAGCAGAGCACCTCTTTGGCCCTCTTCAAAAGGAACCTTGACAATTGGATGAGAGATAGGAAATTACCCCTGGGGATCATGTCAGTTGCCCTGCTAGACAGGGGTCCAGGGAAGTAAATATTGTGGGAAGAAATAGCCAGGGAATTGTTATGGCTAGGCTTGTATAGGCTCTAGGGCCGATAGCCTAGTACCAACCTATGAACCTATGAACCTATGAACATAGCATTAATATTTTATATCTCTCCTATGAATATGCCCAGATAATAGAAGCATATACACAGAAAATAGTAAAGGACAAAAAATCATTCTCTGTGGAACACTGTAGGTTGCATAGTAACTGAACAATGAATGAACATCAGAAGCTATTCACTGGGTACGTACAGATGTGTAGGAAGAAAACCAGAACAAGACTGGGCAGGATTCACGAAGGCTTGCATGGAGGGTAAGAGACATGTAACACTCCATGCAAGCCTCACGATCCAGGAACAGCCCTAAACTCCATGTAAGAGACCAGCTAAAACGTCTCTTACACAGACTGGGTGTGGATATGCTAAATACCTCACTTGCAGCCGAAAGGTATGCAAATGAGGTATATTAGCAATCCACAAAGCAGAAACCAGCACGTGTAAGAAACGTTTTAGCTGCAGAAATGTACTCAGTTGACAACTGAGTACGTTTCTGCAAAAATCACAACGGAGCCATGTCAGCTCCAAATAAAGGGTGCATATGTGTCAGGCAGCATGCCAGTGGCCAAATATGTGGCCATTGGCAAGGTAACCCAATGCAAAAATAATAAAAATGGGCTGCTCTGTATGAAACATAAAAATGAAGGTTATAAACCCACAAATGTGGGTTTTATGCAATACATGGAATGACAATGCAGGGACCAGCAGACCAAAAACAACATGGCCACCATGTAGTGGTTGCTAAGGGGGGAAGCTGAGTCTAAGACATGTAACTAAGCATTAGTAGGCAATCTAATGTAAATGAGGGTTAGGATACTGAATCCCACAGTCACATAGCAAATGAGCACAGTCTGAGTAGTGTAAGAGATACATAAGGGGGAGGAATAGAGTAGGAGATAGGTGACATCACAGGTGGGAATGGTAGAAAGAAATGCAGTTCATTGGAGGTCAGTGTTACATGACAGATGACAGACACAGATGAGGGAAAGAGGAGTGCCACAAGATAAGCATGGGAAAGTCAAGAAATGGAAGGTGTACACTGTTACCTACACCAAAGTTTCTTGCTGGTCATGCATGCACACGTGTGCGCACCATGAAGCGCGAGTAGGGCAGTGTGCATGTGTAAGGCAGACTGAGCATGTGGGAGCGTGTTGGTAGATGTTTAACACTGTTTGCACTGGTGTGCGCGTGTGTAGGGCAGACTGAGCATGTAGGAGCCTGTTGGCAGACTTGTAACACTGTTTGCGCTGGTGTGCACACGTTTTAACCTGAATAGGCAGATCCTGAACCGTGTAAGCATGTGTGCATGCATGTAAGCCACTGTGAGCGTGTTTCTGCTGGTATGCACACTGCTCCCCCCTGAGGAAACAGAAAGGAAAAAGGAAGCAACAGAATTAGTAGGAAGCTAGCAGGGAATACTGCTGGAGCTAGCAGGTGAAACCAATTAGAAGCAGGCAATTACACAGGCAGAATAGTAGCCCAGCCCAGCACTTAAAACTCTGCAAACAGCAGTGCAGGATGTTTCTCTCAAGAGACACTGAAAGACAAGAGTAAGCTATTAGAAGTGAAAACTGAAAAAGCTTAACTCAGAGCAGAAATGTTAGGGGCTGCCATAGCTGTCATAATGAGACATAGGCGACTTGCTGAGGGTGGTGTCAATGCAGATGGTGCCAGACAACCCACAGTGAGGAGACGGAGAAGAGTGTACAGGCCCAGGGTCACCTACCATGGGTTACATGAGCTGGAGATAGTAGAGCGCTATAGAGTGGACAGAGAGCTCCTGCAGCAAATAGTTGAGCTGTGCAGGCCACGCCTCACACACAGAACCAACAGAGGGGAACCCATCCCAGTGGAAACCAAGGTATGTATTGGCCTAAGAATACTAGCAACAGGTACCTTCCAAAGACTAACTGGTGATATGATGGGGATATCACAGGCATCAGCCTCCAGGGTATTGCACCAGTTCCTGGATGCCATGTCAGCACATGTCGGTGATCATGTATATTTCCCCAATGCCCGTGAGGTATTGGCCAGCAATATGTGTCTCTTCCAGCAAATAGCGGAATACCCCGAGGTAGTGGGTGCAATAGACTGCATGCACATATGCATCAAAGCACCAGCCGGTGAGAAGGGTAGGGCCTACATTAACCGCAAGGGCTTCCCCTCCATCAACTGCCAGGTCATGTGTGATGCCCAGGGCATAATAATGAATGTGTGTGCTGGCTGCCCTGGGAGCTACCATGATTCCCACATCTGGCATTTGACCCAGCTGTACCAGACATTTGCCAATGGGGACATCCCACACGGACACCTAGTGGGGGATGCAGGTTATGCACTGGAGCCGTGGCTGATGACACCCATCAGAAACGCACACACACCTGAACAGGAACGCCATAATGAGGCACATGCACAAACACGTAATGTAATAGAGCATGTGTTTGGGCTGCTCAAGTCACGGTTCCGGTGTCTGGACACATCTGGTGGAGCCTTGCAGTACACACCAACTACATGTACCCAAATTGTCATGGTATGTGCTATGCTACATAATATGATCTTGCGAAAACAGCTGCAGCATGACCAGCATAGGGCTGGGCCAAACAGCCCCCCACCATTGCCAAGGCCATCACAGGCAGAGCGTGACTCAGAGGAGGAACAGCCTGAGCCTGCCCCAGTAGGCAGAAGGAGGCATGCCCAGTATGCCCTGGCCTTGGTAAAGAGGCAACGCATAGCACATACACTGGCTCAGTAGGAACCCTAGGAATGATACCCCCTCTGACTCACTCAAATAAAATAAAATGACATGACCTGCTCAAAAACATGTACAGGGAGTGTAATATGCGCATCCGACAGAGGCAGCCCTGCAGCACCACCTGAGGCATGAATGCCATGTGTTAAGTAATGTAACACCATGTACTATATGCACACCTGAGGACCCTGACTAACATCCACCCTCACCAAGCATGAAGCCACAAAATGACGATGGGATGATCAATTGCAATAACTGGCTGAAGTAATGCAGTTAGGCAAAGGGGAGCCAGTGTGTTCCAGCCTGGGAAGACATGCGGAGCATGACATGATGCACCACCTGCTAGGGGTGGCGTGCACCTATCAGTCCAGGCCCCATGGATACTAGCAAAGGCTGTCAGTACCCACAGCATGCCCTGAATAGGTAAGTCTCAAAACACAAACCCACCTTCATAGGTACCACAAGGGATAGGAACCTAGATGTAATGCTACCCAATGCCAGAAGTCTAAACAGCCGTAAACGCACACAGTATGGAGAATGTAGATATCAGTCCTGTAATAGAAAACTGGGTCAAGGCTCACATCAGCACCCTAACACTACCAGGTCACACCTCATACTGTGCTGTACAACCACAAAACATGGAACAAGCTACAAAAGGAGGGTGACTAGCAATAAATGTCAAGGATAACCACACCCCCATGTTGGTACCACAACAAGAAGCAGCATGGATTAGCCATGGTCAAATACCAATGGCTAAAACCGCCTCCCAGTATATAGCCTGCTGCAGACTACTGTCCTAATACCAGGAACTGCACCTGGCCTATGTTGGAATACATGAATATATCAAGCCCCCCAAACCACATTATATTGCTTGACTGAAAATACCCAGACATACACTGGGAGCATTATACTAGCACCAACACAGTAGGAGAAAAGTTCCCAGAATCCATAAACCAAAATGCCCAGGAACAACGTACCACTCACAGAAGAGGGGTAAGCATACTGGATGTGATAATCAGCAACATGTGTACTGGATGGCAAGATGAGAAGTGTATCCCTCACTGGTAAGACCTGACCATAGAGTAATCACACTGGATATACACATCCCGACCCCAGTACCTGGCCAGAATACCACAGTGAAAAACATGTGTAAAGCATAGGTTGCACCCCTCCAAACCGATATGGAATCCACGAAAGGCCCTGTGCAAGTGCAGAATATGGGACACACCACAGAACATGTTATACAGGCATTCCATGAACACAGCCAGGAATACTTGGAGTATGCAATCAAAAATACCAACAAGACACAATGCCATACACACAGGCATCTGGCATGCTGGACTCCAGCCATTACCAAACCATGCAAGAGAATGAGGAAGCTACTACGTGATACAGCAAACATAAAAAGGGAAGTAATCACTGATCAGTAGTATGGCAATAAAATATGTCCACACATACAATCCACTAAGGCCAGCCACAACAAGTAGAATCTGCGAATCCAGAGGCAATGTGACACCTGGCCCAAGTACACAGACAACCCACAACTCCCCCCAATAAATACAAATATATGTGAGGGATGCAACCATATATCAAAACCGGAGGCTGAGCTCCCCCAACTCAGTACTGTCAAAACTAGTCAGGAGGAGAAGGTAACCACATACACCACAAACCCAGTCCCACATAGACCTATCACAACTGTAAACCAAACACATAAACACAGAAAAACATTCCTGGAGGCCCTAATTACAAACACACCACACCAACAGAAGCCTCCAAAGCAGATCCCAAGCAACCACAACCTCCAAACATAGCACATGCAACACATAGTACACAAAGCTGGTGTGCCAAACAGTCACAGGCCAGAAGGAGAAACAACATGCCTGATACAGTTGTAATAGGTGTCTGTATAGGCAGACAAACTGCTGTCCCACTCACCAGACTGAACAAGGGAAAGGGTACAGTAAGCTGCCTGTAGGCTGCCACAATATGCCACATAACACAAGTACGCAGGTCACCCCAAAGCAAGCAGAAATATGATGCACTCATTGTCCATGCTGGTGAGAATGACTTGAGATGTACCTACCTGGACTACATGAAAAGAGACATGGATGAGCTCTCTGAGTATGTACCCCAGGCCGGTATGACACTGGCCATTTGCAGCATCCAACCCTCACCAAGAATGATGCCACAGTACAAACACAGAATGATCATCTTTAACAGGTGGCACAGTTACAGTCTGTCTGCTTGAGATGTCATGCATGACAAGCCATGCTGCTGTTCCAGGGATGGCTTGCACCTGTTACCCCTGGGCGTCTGGATACTGGATAAGGCCTTTGCCACCTCCATAGAGCCGTATGTAGGCAAGGCCAAAAAGACTACCCACCACCCTAGAAAACATAAGTGGTAAGAAACATAAGGGTAATGTTGACCAATGCCAGATGTGTAAACTGCAATATGCATGCCCCTGAGGCACTTCCCAGTATGAAGAACATCGATGTCTGTGCAGTGACAGAAGCCTGCTGCAAGCCTACTGATAGCACACCAGCACTACCAGGTTACACCACATATCATGCGTTATGGCCCCAACACTTGGAACAAAACATCAAAGGAGGGGGAGTATCCATATGCAGCACAGACACCTATACGGCCTGGTAACTGACAATGCACTAAGCAGCAGAGACCAGCCATGTGCACCTAAGTGTAGTCAAAACTGCTGTACAGTCTGTAGCATGCGACAGACCACACTCTCACACACAAGAACTCCACCCAGACATCCTGAAGACACTGGACAGTATGAATGTCCCACCAAATACCAGACAAGGTACTCACAAATTACCACATAGGTGGTAAACCATTATGTATGCAAGGAGTAATCAGGGACCTAGGGACACAAGTCGACAGTAATCTGTCATGTGACACTCACAATGCCAATGTGGCTAGGAAGATTGTCGATACTGGACACCATATCATGAAAGGATTCACATCTGCATCAACAGAGGTCACTGTGCCCCTGTACTGTTCCCTTATCAGACCCATAATCTAGTACAATGACTCATATGGGATGTACTGTACATGACACCTGCAGCGGTTCGGAAGACCTCAAAGGTACCCCACCAAGAGGATAAAGGGTGTCAAATATATGTCATATGCTGCCTGGCTGTAGACACTCCAGCTGAATGCAGTCACAGACTGCCTACACAGAGGCATTGTATGTCTGTTGTACAAGGCCATGTCCAACACAGGAGTAATGGACATGCTCCACCACAGGAAATCAAAGCCATTGGAGCTGTGATAGTGACAGATGTCAGCCTCAACACATAATGAAATAGGATGTGCTGGAGGGACAGATACATAACCCATAGGCTCCCCACACCCAGAAACAGGATCCCAATCCATGTTAGGCAGAGCCCCTCACTGACACCCCTCACCAGGAATATTGCCAAGTGGATGGATGATCATACATGTATACTGGGGGTCTTCACTGTGTCACGACCAGACAGAGGCACAGTAAAGAAAATCATAAATGGCCATAATAGTCACATAGCAAGGGGCAGCGAAAGACACACACACTCTGGCTTGGCTTACTAATGCCCTAGGGTGGATAGCCTAGTATGAACCCATGAACCTATGAAGATACAAATTGTACAGGACACTAAGGATAATCACAAGGCTTACTTAACTGATGGTAGGAACCATGTTGGGAATCCACAGATATGCTCCGAATCACACAGATATTACAAACAACATACCAAACACACACACATATTGCTAACATACAACCTGACAGGTGCAGTGCAAATCCCCCCCAGAATGCAAAATATCTATCCCAGCAGACTGCTTGTCCCCTGACACTGCAGATGCTGAGGTAACAGCCATCATCTGCAAAGCAAAACACACAGCAGCAAAGGTATGTGATGGTGTCCTGGGCTGAAGCCAACATGGACTCCAAGAATAATGGAATGCCAAATCACACTACTGACCAATGTCAGCCTTACCACAGGATATGTACCCAAAGAGCAGTGTACAACAACAGTGGTCCTTCACAAAAAAAAGGTGTTGCCTGAATGGATACTGCAAACTACCACCCCAGGATCCTGACAAGCTTGGTCTGCACAGCTATGGAAAGGATCAGTACGTACCGCAGACATAAAGCTATCGTGGACCTACTGATACCGGACCCTACACAGTGTGGCTGTCGTAACTGCAGATCCTGCCCCTAAACATGTTTGACCCATTTGAAACAGTCATTAAGGTAATTGATGAGGGCAATGTGGTCCACACAGCGTAGCTGGACCGTGCATATGCTTCTAGACAATACCCTACGAGTTCAGTATGGATATGTTCACCAGCTTAAATATATAACCCTATATCAGTAGAGGGGTTGCAAACCAGACCAAGGACAGAACTGACATGGTCAGACATGCTGCATCCATGTCAGACTACAAAGCAAATATGAGTGGCATCCCACAAGGCGTGGTCCTGGGACCCCCCCCCATTCTGTATATATGTCCCATAGGTAAAGGCCAACATGGAAGGACTGTGACTGAACATGTATGCAGAGGAGTACAAACAGCCCACCATATCTGACCCCCAGCTGACACAAGCAACCCACAAATAGGCCACCTACAGACAACTGGAGCCATAGCCATGTCAGCAAGCTAATTGCAGAACTGTGTATAGACAACCACCGTGGATATACAGTAAGTGCCCACAAATTACCACACAGGTGTTAACCCATTACATACCTAACATGTAATGAGAGACCTGGGGATACAAGGTGATAGATATCCTGCACTGGACAAACATGTGGCTGTAGTGTTCGCAGAAACATACCATATACCCACCCAACCATGAAGGTTGTCAGATGTAGATAAGGGAGGTCACTGTGGCTCTGCAGTCATCCTTCATCAGCGTCACAATTGACTACAATAGCCCCTGTGGGATATACCTCAGCAGACACCTCCATCAACTGTAAAGTCCACAACAGTACCCCACCAGGAGTAGCAAAGAGCATGAACAGATGCCATGTGTTGCCTGAGTAAACAAACTGCAGCTCCACACACTGCCATACTGCCCAGCTAGAGGCAAGCTGTGCCTGATGTATGAAGCCATGTCCAAGCTGGAATCAATGAACATGCTGCACCTTGTACAATCTGAATGGCAGTGAGCTATGCACATGAGAGACCTGAACCCCAGCACTGACATACATAGGACAAGCTGTACAGAATGATCCATAACACAGAAGGCAACCCCACTCTTCAGTAAACTCCCGGTACAGGTTAGCCAGAGAGTCACCTTTCGACACCCCTCAAGAGGAATCCCGATGAGTGGATGGGAGAAGGTAGGTTAACCCTGGGTATCACTGTTATGTCAGAGGTAGACCGAGGCACAGTATACTAACCATGACATATGTCATGGCAAACTCCAGTTACAATGTGTGTCGAAGGACAAACACACCCTGTGACTAGCATCAGAAATGGCCTAGGGAACATCGCTAGTGTTTGCCAATGTCCACCTATGTTGTGGAATACACTACCAATGTTAGACGAGCCTGGTGTAGGTAGTCCATATCTGAACATAATGCAACATGGTCATATGTGCACAACTGGCCCCTACACAGTCTGTTGTGCTCACTATGAAGATGTCAAGCAGTGATAGGACTAAAGCCCAGGATACTGTCCACCACAGTGAAAGTACTGAACCAGTACACTATACAGTACTACAGTGTTAGGTCATTATGAAAGTATGTTGACAACTGTCTGCAAAGTATCCCATGCAATCCCTGCAGGCACAGTATAATCCCTGTTGTGGCAGACACGAAGCAGTTGGCCAGTTAGTACACAACATGACACCCAACACACAACCATAAATATGAGATATTGTTGAAATTCACACACACCCAAATATGTGGTGGACTTCAGAGTGCAACATATGGAAAGCTCACACTGGGCATGCTCACACACTTTGATAAATGAGGCATATGTCAGACAACATGCCATGGAAAGGCTGAATTGGGCATGTTTACACACTTAGGCCATATCTCCGTTTAGCAGTTGGCCACACATATCTGGTATTTGTACGTGTCATTCCAGGAACCAACCACAACACAGCAATCTGCCCAATGCACACAGTAAATGACTACAGAGACATAAGTGATATAATGGATCACCGTCATATGCAAACATCTTCCACAGATACACAAGTTGGTCATAGGAACAGGGAATGCTATGGCAATAAAGACCTGCAAACAGTAGAACAGCACAACAAATATTGTGCATCTGACAATAGAACATATGGGTGTAGAGGTCAATACTAGGCTTGTTGCACAAGGGAATGACAGCTTAGCCAGAGTGTGCTTGGCATCTGCATCCCCAGTACAGTAGGCTACTGTGCCACTGTAAAGTAGGTCACATAAGGCAACGTGTGAGGCTAGTGAGCTGTGCCTCTGTCAAGCAGGGGCACAGTGGAGATCCCAGGGTTTGAATGTGCTAAGCCACAGCCATGTTGTTGGTGTGTGCTGGAAGAGGGTTGCTGAGGACCTCTAACAGTAAGTGGCCATCAATAACAGACTGAGGGGAGCCCTATCTGCATTGTCTGGACAATTCCACTGTCAACACTGTGTTGTGATGATTATGTGGGAATGAAGTGTTGTGCCGGAACTGTTCACAGATGTCCTCCCTCTGTGGGCTACAGCTCTGCAATGTATTAGCTCACTCTGTCTGTTGGATGGCTCATATATGGCTGGTGTACACCTGACAGGTGTCTTATTGTGGAGTAGTCATGGGTATATGTGGGATAGCATGATCAATGCAAACCTTACACATGCTCATAGAATGCAATTGTCAAGGATTATGCTGAGTGGCAAGTATAGTCCCCCAGCATGGGTCCTTTGTAGTCGTCCACCCCAGTCTTCACAAGTGTAGAGTCTGTTTGTGCTAAATGCAGTTTGTGTGCAGTGACAACCTTGCCTGGGGTGGGGATGGGATATGGATGTCCAGGGAAAGGTGGGTATGGTCAGATATCAACAATGGTGGTCTACCTCTGGTGTGGAACAGTGAGTACTCATGTTGCAGATGGACAGGTGCAATATGTATTCCCCCATGTGGATGTGGTGTGTGGTTCTGCCATAGCACATGGACCCACAAATTGTAGTGGCTGTAGGGTAAAGTGGTAGAGGCCTGAGTAGTTCTCACACACAATATGCCTGTACCTGATGTTAACAAATGGAATGGTGTATGTGAACACCTGCATATCCCGGCACTGTTCCCAGGGAAGCTAAGTGTGTGTCCTGGATGTGAGAGTGGTGTTCTGGACTGGTTGTGTTGTGTGTTACAGGTCCTGTGGTCACAAAGCATGGTATAGAACATAACCTGCCAGTGCGATGTGCATATCTGACCCTGACGTAGGTGGCTGCAAATGCATATATATGCTATCCCCCACCTGACAGGTAGTACTAGATGTACATACCTCTGTAGAAATAAAGATGTCAGCACCCTATAAATACTGCAGGTGCAGACCAGATGCCCAGTAATTCAGTTAGCGCGCTCTGCTAATGCGTCTCCCTCAAGTGTCATAATATAGATAGGTAGGAGTTCGAACCATGCAATTGCTCAGTGTGTGTGTGTGTGTGTGTGTGTGTGTGTGTGTGTGTGTGTATGTGTGTGTGAGCAGGTGAGTGGGGTTGATGCGTGTGCAAGTCTGTGTGAGGAAGATGTCCCTTTTGGCAACTGTGAAAGCACTCTACAGGATGCACATTCCCCTATCTAAGCAGAGATGATGTCAGCACCCTATAAGTAAAGCAGCAGAAGGGAAACCTCCCAGTAATTTGAATAGCGCGCTCCGCTAATGCGTCTGTCACGAGTGTCAAAACATAGTTAGGTAGGGGTGTGAATCCTGCCACTGCCCAGTGTGTGTGGAGGGGGGTTAGTGTGTGCGCAAGTCTGTGTGAGGGAGATGTCCCTATTGGCAACTGTGAAAGCACTCTACAGGATGCACATTCCCCTATCTAAGCACGGATGATATCAGCACCCTATAAGTACAGCAGGAGAAGGGAACCCTCCCAGTAATTTGAATAGCGCGCTCCGCTAATGCATCTATCACAAGTGTCATAACATAGTTAGGTAGGGGTTTGAATCCTGCAACTGCCCAGTGTGTTTGCAAGTCTGTGTGAGGAAGATGTCCCTTTTGGCAACTGTGAAAGCACTCTACAGGATGCACAATCCCCTATCTAAGCACAGATGATGTCAGCACCCTATAAGTACAGCAGGAGAAGAAAACCTCCCAGTGATTTGAAGAGCGTGCTCTGCTAATGTGTCTTTCATGAGTATCATAACATAGTTAGGTAGGGGTTTGAATCCTGCAACTCCCCAGTGTGTGTGTGGAGGAGTTTTACTGTGTGTGCAAGTCTGTGTGAAGGAGATGTCCCTTTTGGCAACTGTGAAAGCACTCTACAGGATGCACATTCTCCTATCTAAGCACGGATGATGTCAGCACCCTATAAGTACAGCGGAGAAGGCAAACTTCCCAGTAATTCAAATAGTGCACTCTGCTAATGCGTCTCTCTCAAGTGTCATAACATAGTTAGGTAGGAGTTTGAAACCTGCAAATGACAAGTGTGTGTGTTTGGATGTGGGGAGTTTGTGTGTGTGTAATTCTGTATGAAAAACATGTGCTTTTTTGCAATCAGGAGATCACACTACATGATGCACATTACCCTTTCCAAACACTGATGATGTCAGCACCCTATATATACAGCTGGTGAAGAGACACCTCCCAATAATCCGCATAGCGCACTCTGCTAAAGCGTCTCTTTCAAGTGTCATAACATAGTTAGGTAGGGGTTTAAGACCTGCAAATGGCAAGTGTGTGCGTGCTTGAATGTGGGGAGTTTGTGTGTGTACAATTCTGTATGAAAAACATGTTAGTTTTGGCAATTAGGAGATCACACTACATGATGCACATTACCCTTTCCAAACACTGATGATGTCAGCACCCTATAAGTAAAGCTGGAGAAGAGACACCTCCCAGTAATCCGAATAGCGCACTCCGCTAAAGTGTCTTTTTCAAGTGTCATAACATAGTTAGGTAGGGGTTTAAGACCTGCAAATGGCAGGTGTTTGTGTGTTTGGATGTGGGGAGTTTGTGTATGTGCAATTCTGTATGAAAAACATGTTAGTTTTGGCAATCAGGAGATCACACTACATGATGCACATTATCCTTTCCAAACACTGATGATATCAGCACCCTATAAGTACAGCCAGTGAAGAAGAACCTCCTAGTAATCCGAATAGTGTGCTTTGCTAATGCATCTCTCTCACGTGTCGTGACATAGTTAGGTAGGGGTATGCATCCTGCAAATGGCAAGTATGTGTGTGGGGGTAGTAGGGTGTGTGTAAATGCAAGTGTGAGAGAACAGATCCTTTTGGCAAATACTACAATACACCAGATGCTGCATATTCCCCCAGTAAACACAAGGGATGTCACCACACTATCAGCACAGCCAAACAGGGCTAGTTGGCCAATAATGCCAATAGTGTGCTCTGCTACTGGGTCTATTACCATTGTCAGAGTACAGATAGGTATGTTTTGGTAACCCACAACTGCCACGTGTGGTTGTGTCACACATTATGACCTTCTGTGGGTCTTTGTGCATAACAATGCATGCCATTGCCTAAACCAGCAATGGCATTGCACACATGATGTATGTGTGTGACACATACACATAAATACCTGTGACCTGCAGTAGTATGTATCTATACAGTGTGGGTATATATGGTAAAATACCTACAGCATGGGATACACATCTGGTCTGGGCCATATAGTCTACATGTAGTCGATGTACAGGTGCTGCATGTTCCCACCTGTTGTGAGAGTGGTAACATGTTACTCCATTGCAATTCAGTGACCACATGCTGGGAACCCTTCAACTAGTGTGTTGTAGCTACAGTAATGCTCACGCACAATGTTTGGCTGGATGCAGTCCAGCCATATAAAGACAGTTCTTGAGACTGTCATATTGCCAGTGTTGTTATGGAGGATAGGTGGGTTTCCTGTGTATGGGAGGGTTGTGTGTGCCAGGCTATGAACCAGATGGCAGTCCGACACACTGTTAGCTGCACATAAATAGGCCCTGATGCTTTGTGCTGTGCCAACAACCTGGAGGTGTGTGTATCTGTGGTGCCTTGGGATACCACCCCCCTGTCCATGTGTGTTACATGTGTAGGGGATGACAGGCATGGTATGAGGTATAACCTGGCAGTGATGGGTTGCACCTGTAAGCCATGAATCAGGACTCTGGTACTGCACAGACATTGCAGTTCACCGTGCTGAGGATAGTGTCCAGTGCATGCATCTTGCAGTGTACACTGCTGGTGTTGTGTAGCATCACTGTTAGTGTCCTATCCTGTGTGATATCCGCAGAGGTGGCTATGTAATCCATGTCCTGCAGCATAAGGCAGTGTGTGTGTATCAAGGGGCTTCACCAATATACATTGGCCCATGGGTGTCACGTGCAAGCTGCCCCTCACAAATCATTGTGGCTTCCCTAGCATGTAAGCACACGTTGACAGCCAGTGGATACCCTATGAATGACATTGGAGATTGAGCAGAATGTAGACATAGAACACCCTTCCTACATATAGTGGTAGCATACCTGGTGAGGGTATGATGGCAACCAAGATCAGGCTCATACTGGCCCGTGCCACATGCTGAGAGATCCCTTCTAATGTTCCCTATCATGTAGTCCAGGGAGGTATGTCTCAGGTCATCCATAGTAGCATGGTCAATGACTGAGTCATATGTGTCCATGCCTCTGACTGACCTGTATGCATGTGTTTTGTGGTGGACCATAGTGCCCCACAGGCATATCACTGTGACCTTCACCATATACAGCCTGTTGAGCGGGACCCCACTGCAGCGGCCAAGAGAGATACCTGACACATCTGTAGCAGGTGTGTTGTGTAGCCCTACAGGCTGTGAGTGTGTGGCACACGGCCGATGTAACGTATGCCTGTGTGCCAGCTATGGAGGTGTGTGATGCTCAGGCAGGATGCTATTCTGAGTCTCCAAGTATGCCCCAGTGTGTTCAGATTGCTGTCAGTGCAGGTCTATGTCTGACTGGTATTGTAGTCACTGTAGTATGACATGCCACCTGACAGGATATGGCATTACTGGGTTCAGAGTGCTCAGTCCCCAGACTGGCTATGTGGTGGCATCCCACACATGTGTTGTACATTCCTGGCCAAGGGTGATGGTTGACTGCATACATGTGACAGCTGTGACATTGCCACATAACTCACATAAACCACAACTGGACCATAGAGGTGATTCACAGGTTACCTTTGCACATGCTACCCTAGTAGTGTGATTGCCATGGTGATTACCAACACATAGGGCCAATGGGGAACAACATACTGAAGGTGTGTATGTGTGGGTGTACTGCTACTGTTTCATAGCACTGGCATATATGACTGCAAACGTGGGTAAATGCCAGGTAAGACATGTGCAATGTGTCACAGGCAACGTACATGCAAACAGGACAGACAGTGACGTTCTGCCATGTGTAAACTTGACATATGTATCGTACGCTATGCAGATGTCACTAGGAGTCCACAGAAGCACTGTAACTCTGCATTGCAGGTGGAAGCAGTGTTCCAGGGAACCCCAAGCGAACATGCATGCAAACAAAGCTACAGTAAGCAGGGCTGGAAGTAGTCCATTGTACAACAAAGAAGGGGTAACACTAACAGTAGGTAACAGTGCAAATATGTAGGCACTATCAACATGTATACAGGAATGCACAGTGCAGATGCCCATGGTAGAACTGATATTATGTCATAGTTAATTGTGATTTGGATTACATTGGTACTGCACACATATCAACATGAGCAAACATCCACATTGCATAGTCATTGTGGGCAACTTACCACCATTACTGTACATGTCCATCATTGCATATCACTACTTGCATTAGCTTCCCCCCTGTGCTACCCATGTATGTGGCTATCTGTTGACATCCTTACCACTGGTATGCAATAATGTGCAGCTGTTACACTTTGGTACGTACTATGGGTGCAGATAACAATTCAGGACAGTCATACGGTTACTGCATCAGGCATGCTGGGATATACACACAGTCATATCAGCACACTCTACTGTTACCAACATGATACTACTAATACACTTCTATGTAGTCACCCTGTGCATCAGCAAGGTGTTTACCTGTTCCTGCACTGATGTTGGAGATTGCAGGAGGTGGCACAGTTTCATCATATGCACAGGGTGTGAATTAGGTATGCCTGAATCTGCCACTCATACCACCAATTGTCATGTGTGTGTATGTGTGTTGGTGAGGGACAGCAGTACAGAGTGGGGCACTGTTGGTGCAGTGTGTGCATGTATGTGGTAGCCCTAGGTATTAACATTTCGCATGTGTGTATGCACGCACACTGTTCCACCTCATGGCTGCCATATACAGGGGTATGTGGACAGCCACAGACTGCACCTGGCAGGTCATACAGATCAGTGTCTGTGGGCATGGACATGGTACCTGTGCCTGGCAGGGGTGCTACGGACCATATCCAGTACTAAGCCATACTGGGTACTGTCAGCAGAAGCGGGAGTGTGTTGACTGGACACAGGTCCCTGTTGGGACTGTCCAGAGCCACGTGCTCCTGGTCTCCTGGGGCATTCCGATGACAGCACAGACCCAGCATTGCTGGGGCTGCTGCTGGCACTATGGGGGAGTGTGTGGGCCTGTTGTCATCCTCGCCGATTGCCAGCTGCTGCTGTTGCTGGCATACGGCCACGTCGACGCCGCAACCACCCGCCATTGCCCTGGCTAATGGACATGTGGTTGTGGAACTGCTGTAATATGTCCCCACAACGTCTGTCTATGACATCGGTGAAATTACGGATAGCATCCGTGATGTCACGCATACTGTTAGTCATGGCTGTGCGACATGCTCTCAGCTCCCTCAGACCCTGTCTGGTGTACCTTTCCATATGCGACTGTGCCTGCATGTCAGCCCGAAACATAGCTGAGGTTGATAGACCTCTCTGGGCACGTCAGCCAGAGGCAGTATGCCCACGGATGCTCCCACGAGAACCCATGGGCAACTGTCTGTGTGGTACCATTGCAGGACCCTTCCCATGGCTGCTGTGTGGGGAAGCATGTGCTACAGATATCACATTACCCTGGTCAATGCCCACTGTATCCTGTCCATCACCTAGGGACAATGGTGACATAGGATGTACTGGAAGGATGACTGTGCGCAATGATGGGGTTGACAGCTGTGTACTGTCAATTGGCTGACAAATGGTGGACCCTGACACACCTTCCTGTGCCATTACACAGATATCATCATTACCAGTACCTGTGGCACCAGATTCAGGTTTCCTGCTGCAGGACACCAGAGCAGCGCCAGAACATGTGGGAGGAAGACAGGAAACACAGTTTACAGTGTCCACACAATGTTACCAGTGATGCACTTATGCACACATGCACACATGCACACGTGGACTTATGCACACATGCACACATGCACACGTGGACACATGCACACATGCACACGTGCACACATGGACACAGGCACACATGCACACTTGGACACAGGCACACATGCACACATGCACACCCTGCAGTATACACACAGAGCACTACTGAGTTACACTAGTATTACTAGCACTATCAGGACTATTATAGGTATTGTTAAACACACTCACCAGCATGGATGGCCTGCCTTGCTGTAACACCGGAGGGACCTGCAGAAATGAGGAGATTAATGTCAGTGGGCACAATTGTGCCATGGATACTGCATATGATACAGTGCAGTAGTACACCAGTTGCCTTTCACACGTCAGCTGCTGATATTGCCAATATCACACCTGCACAATTACATACTATGTTGACAGCTACATACCATGGACACACCTTACACATGCATAAACTAACGTGTACAGAACAGTCAAGTGTACATATGGCATATTACCTGCACGCTCCATGTCATGCTGCTGTGTGGATCCAGCCTCTATCATGATGCAGGTGTATTGCTGTTGCTGTTCCGGGGCTGGAGCCACAACACTTAGGAGTAGCCCCTCCAGTCTGGTGAGGGGGGGATGTGTGGCCACCCCACCTCCTGTGACAACCTGTTGCCTGTGGATATCCGACGCACGCTGACAGACATTTCTGATTAAATCACTGCAGTGATGTCGTACCAGCTCATATGTCCTATTATGCATGCCAATGTCATTTACCCTATGGACAAGGTCTTGCCACAGTGCAGCCCTCTCCTGCTGATTCTGGCTGGTGCGGGAAAACAGTATGTCATAATCCTGCACCAGGCTCTGGTGTATCTCCTCATCTTCTGCTGCAGAGTAGGCGGGATTACACTGATGCGCCATCTCCCTGGAAGACAACACAAATAGGATATCAGCAGACTATGTCAGCAATATATGGCACACATACTATACATGATACTCAACTGTAGTGATATACTACTACTCCCATATGTAGCATGTGTGTGTCTCTTGGTGGATACACAAGTACATGGCCAGATATCAGTGCTCAGCCAACACCTGTGCAACAATACCTGCCACATTCCATTACAACATAGTAGCATGCCCCATTGGTCAGCACACTGCGACAGGTCCAATGCACAACCTCACTCTGGGGATTCATACCAAGGTACTGTATGTGGAACGCCATCCACTAGTGTGATCTGGACACAAGTTACTCGGCCTGGATATACATATCCCACCACCACCACCACCACCACCAGCACAGTAGACTACTTTGATATGTATGTGATTAGACAGTTATTCACTTGTTAGGACTGAGATGGTATCCATGCAGCCCACTGGGCCAGTGGAAGCCACAACCCACACTGCTGACCCCTTTGCAAATGCTTCCCATGGACATCCCAAAGATTGCATGGAACATGCACACACATTTCTAACCCAGACCCTATGCACAAAGGTTAGGCATCCTGTCCGGTGGACCCCAGCCAAAGGCAGATTGTATAACAATAGAAGGAGGCTACTGCAGGACAGAGCAAATTCACATTAAGGGAGGGCATCTGTGGTCAGCACTGGTAATAAGCTACGATCTCTCATAACAACATCCACGGCCTACTCTGGGAGGGAAATGGCCATGAACACTATAGATAACCATAAGGCCTTCTTCAGTTATGTTACACATATGGACCTAATGCCTCAGATATGCTCTGAGTTAATACACACCTACTTATTCACCGAACACACAGATATTGGCAACATTCTTGCAGACAGGTACGGTGCACGTAACCCCCCTCCTTCTCCCCCACAAGTAGAAATACTTATCACAGCTGAATGTAACCTCCCTATCATCCCACATGTCCAGGTGAGGGCTGCCCTCAACAAAGCAGAACACACAGCATCAATGTGACCTGATGGTATCCCTGGATGTGTGCTACGTGAACTCAAAGATGACATACAACCGCATATAAGACTGATATTTAACCTTGGCCGTACTACAGGATATGTACCTGAACACTGGCATACAGCAACAGTGGTCCCACTCCACTAAGGAGGCACCTCTACTGACCCTGGGAACTACCGCACCATAAGCTTAACTGGCCTGGTCTGCTAAGCTATGGAATTATTCAGTATTGGATGCATATACAGTGATATTGTGTACCTGCAGATACTTGTTCCCGGCCAGTTTGCCTTTGTGATGGGCTGATCCTGCCTTTTGAACCTGGTTGACCTTTCAAAACAGTCACTACAGCCATTGATGAGGGCAACTCAATCCATACAGCCTACCTGGACTTGCCTAAGGCCTTCAACACAGTACTCCACTCAGGCATCATAGACAAGCTCATTAGCTTACATGTTACTACATATGTCACATGATGGGTTGCACACTGGTTGACATACAGAATCCATAATATCGATATTGTAGGAGCCATGTCAGACTCAATGCCAGTCACATGTGGTATCCCACAGGCCTCTGTCCTAGGACCCTCTTGTTTGGCATTTATTTCTCAGATGTAAAAGCGAACATGTGCGGGTTGTGGATAGCAAAGTTCCCAGATGACTGCTAACTAAGCGCCATAGTCGTTACACCAGCTGACACACACATCCTACAGATGGGCCTCACTGCAACAGAAAACTGCTGCCAGGATCATGGCCTAACACTGACTGACATGTAATGTATAGTCATCCCCTTTTGGTGGAACTACGTGCACACAACATATCACATGGACATACCTATAGATACAGACCTATGACACATATGGAGGGTTCACAGTATGCAGACTATTAACCTGCTACTTTACATTACCTGTGTTTGTCGCAGCTCGTTGCGTTACCGCTACTACAGCTTCCTGCTGCTGCTGGCACAGCTTGCTACTGTCACTGCTGACAGCTTAGACTCAGTGTGTGTACCGTGTGTTGTTTTTTGTGTATTTTTTTTTTCTCTCACTCTCTGTCTCTGTCTCTGCCTGTCTCTCTCTCTCTCTGTCTGCCTCCAGACAGTGCAATGAACGTATTGCATGTGTGGAGTGTGAGTACAGGATGCTTTTGTAGGTATCTGCATAAGTCCATGTGATGGCCTCTGCACCAATTGTAAGCCAGCATTTGCTAATTGCATGCAGCCAGTTGTGTACTGATTGCAGTTCTCACTGTGATTTCAAGACAGTGCTATAAAAGGGTATGTGAGATAGGCATTGCCCTTTCAGATTGTAAGGGCAGGGACCATGCTGGTATGCTGTGGACACTGTTCTGTGAGTGTAAAGGTTAGTATCTCTCTCATGATTCAGGCTGTGTTGTAGATTCACATTTATCCATTCCTCTCTCCTGTTTCCTGTAGTAAGTGTGTATGCACAATGACACCTACAACTATATATATATATATATATATATATATATATATATATATATATGTAAATATACATACATTTATATATGTACATTAACTGACATTATTACCTACTATCTACCAACTAGCATGGCTGTTTCTGTTCACACACTACTATTATGGAAATCCACTAGTTTTGACAGTAATTCTAAATGACATGCTTTGTGTACTACACATCCTATATTCCCTTTACATTCATTCCTACTATTACACGATATATTTATTTTAGCATAATGTTTGTGTATAAGAGTCATGGCTTAGAGGTAGGTCATGCAGACTACTGTTTCAAAGGTCCTGGGTTTGGGACTGACAGTGGGATTTTATTTTGCTTTTGAACTGACTACAGGACCTGTCAATCAGAGTGACTAAGGCACTTTTAAGCAGTTGTAACCAGGTTAGCGCTGGTTTGCGCGGAGCTCCCGCATGCGCACTGGCGTTCAGCTCTGCGCACACCTGCTTACAACCGCTTAACAGTGCTTACTCTGGCACACACCCGCGCTATTTTCTTTGAAAGAAATGAAAATGGGGAGACAGGAAAGTGGTGAAAAGGGGTCACAAAGAGGGTAAGACAGTAGGGAAACAAGCTTGGGATTTGCAGGAGGGATGTAGGTAAGGCCCATAGCTGCCCATTTCTTCATCAGCAACAGCTGTGCATATGTATGTAATTTGGTGTGACATTTGAAACCTTCCACCCCTGAGAGAGGTGTCAGGACAACAATAATACTTGTTGTACAGCCAATTGTAATTGATAGTTTCCATGTCCAGCAGACATGTGTGCGGAATGGGCAGCTATGTATGGGGTGTAATTTTTTTGTGGGTACAGAGTGCCCTTTTTTTTTTCAGGTGAGAGTGGTATGTCAGGTGAAGGAAGTCGGTATAGCTGGGGAGGTAGGTTGGGTAGGTCAACAGACAAGACAAACAAGACGCATACAGGGGCGGTGTATGACACGTGTGGGGGGGTTACACAATTGACGGGGATGGATGTTTGGATATCCAGAGCCCATGAGCCCACAGATGGCAACAGTGGAACTGATATCCCCACCTGTGGGCAGTTGCCACTGTTCCTTCACTGCCCAGGACGGGGCTGTGCTGGGGGCTGTGTAGGCTGGCAACAGGCATGCCCATAAGTTGTGCCACCTGTGCCTCAAGCTGGCTTAGGGGCCCAAGAACAGAGTCCTGGATCTCCCTATGCACCACAGTCCGGACGCTACGGAGGGTGAGTGGTGGTTCTCCTCCAGCCACACTTGCAGAGGGGGGATGAGCCCCATCCCCTGCAGTGCTTCCACCCACAGGTGGCACAGGGCCACCAGAGGAGGGTCCAGACTGGGCACTAGTGCCAGGTGCACTCGCCAGCTGAGGTGGGAGAGGTGGGTCCGCTGGAACCCACCTTCCCTGTCGTCCTATGTTTTGCATTATGTCATGACATTTTGGGTTAGTAACATATAATACCATTCGCAATTAGTTGTAACAGCATGCATTAGTATTCCCATTAACCAAACACCCAGATATTCACACCATTGAACAGCGAGCATAACACATGCATAATTTGAACAGCAATACACAGTCCAACAACATGCAGGGTTGATTGATGGCAACAGGCCATCAGGTTTGGATGTATGAACAGGGCAGATGCATCAAAAGACATGCAAATATTTATGACCCAACAGGACAAATGTCCAGGGGTGTTAATTGTGATTGCACATACCATTTTCACGTGGAATGGGTTATATGTGGTTATAGGGTGGGGTGAGGAAAATAATATTAACACCTTCGAATACCAATACATATGCTGTACATTTTTAATAGCTGCACATATATATATATACACACTACTGTTCTAACTACAGTTTCCTATATGATAACTACTTCAATTTGGTGATAAGACTGTTACTGCTACATCAATATACATTTTATTGTTCTTCATACACATTCATATCTGGCTTTGTTCAGCTACATCATCCTGCTACATTTGCTTTATATAGCTATAGACAACTGTGGATGTTTGGTATGTCAGACAATCATACTATCTGCATATTGCAGACTGAGAGCAACATATCCAGATTTTGGGATACACATTCCAGCTGCAGCAACACTTTGAACAGATTTCGCTGTTTGGTTTTGCTTCTCACATTCATTTCATTCTGTACTGACTGCAGTATACTTTATTCAGGGGTTATTACTACTTTATTGGTGGATTCATAACTCTTTCTCACACTCTCTCGCTTGTTTTCATTTTACTATTCAGGATGGTACTTACTTCTAGGCTTTATTGACATGTTTTACCTGTAGTTATTACAATCCTTTCCAGCAGTCTCACTTCTGTCATGTTTCGGTATTTCAACAGGGGTATATTTCACACATGTGATTTGCTCATCTTCTGCAGCTGTACTTTTCAGCCTGCTGCAGGTTGTGTACTATTATATTACAGGTGGGGCATCTTTATTTCAGACTTTATTTCAGACATTTTCATTTTTCTGTTTGGATTACAGACTGCAACACATTTTTGTAATCAAACAATACTTGCAAACACTCTTACACTGTTACTTGCACATTCTATTACTTAGTGACTACACTGCACTCTTTTGCTAACTGTCATACTTTTATATTTCTTTACAGTTACTGGGAGTGGATTACTGACCTGCCTGGTGGCGCAACCGCACCAGCCTATCGCCATAGGCTCTGCGGTTCGCAGAACAGACACCTGCAGCTGTAATATAAATGAAGTAATATTGGAATACACATCTCCATAATATCAGCTAGTTTAATTTCTTACATACATAATTAAATGTGACTTACTCAGTAGTGGGGCGTTGGGCATTTGCCGGGCCTCCTGGATCCAAAGGTTCAATTGGTCCTGCTTGCATCTCTTCAGGTCCGCATGGTGGTGACGAACCTGCTCACCAGTCCTTGGAATCCCTGTGGCACTGGTGAGATCATGAGCCAACCGGTCCCATGCCTCAGCCCTATATGCTCCCCACAGGACCTGGTCCTGCATGAGTTGGGCCTCATGATTGTGGACTAGGAGCCAGATCATGTATCTGGACTCCTCAACGCCCCACCTCTGTGCTCGAAAGCAACTACCCTCACCTACTCCTGACATTCTGGCTGCAAGTCAGTTCTACATTCGTTTATGCTGTGTATTCCCGCCTATGGGGCTTATATATGCCATTTTTCCCTCACATATCTGTGATTGGCCATTTTGGAATTGTATCAACTTCACAAAACCTGCTTTGTCATGCTCCACTTTGTATTCATTCCTATATATTTGCTATTACTGCATTTATAGGTACTGCTGTCATGGCTTAGTGGTTCAGTACCTTGACTCTAGTGCATAGTATTCTGGGTTCGAACCTGGCCACTGCTGTATGTTTTTTATGACAGGCTGGGGGGGGTGTCTGTGTAAAGGCAGTTTTGATACGGCTTGCTCAACTTTGCCCGTCGGTTAGCTTGTTGGCGCAGTGCGCAGCGCAGCGCAAACGGGGTACACTGGTTTACGCGTTATTTGGCTGTCAGCATGCATATTACGCTCAACTCAGCTAGGGGCACACAGTTGCAGCGTGTTAAACCACTGCTCATCTACAGGCACTCATTTTGCACCAGTTGAACCACTGATCACCTACGGGCACTCATTTTGCACCTGTTGAACCACTGCTCACCTTTGGGCACTCATTTTACATCTGTTAAACTACTGCTCACCTACGGGCAGATGCACTCACCTTGTTAAACTGTTGCTCAGCTATAGGCACATCTGGCATTTTTTATTATTTTGTTATCTCACATTTCTTCAAAATAAATGGACTATTTCATTACATTTTACATGAACTATGATTTTATATGTGTACATGTTTGTCAGGGACTTGTTTTGTGCTTATTTTACTAAAAATAAAAATTGGTGTTGTGGGGGCTCGAACCATGAATGCCTGCTCTTCAGCCAATGTCTCTACCACTATGCTATTGCTTCTTGGTTTACTTTGCATAGTTAGTTCTTATATGCTTTTCCACTTACTGTTAACTGTGGCTAAGCTACAGGCACGCCCGCACAAACGAGTTCACTCACGGGCAAACATCTTTACGATTTAAATAAATATATAACGTGTTCATTTATATATTTTATGTTCATAGTCTGTGGGGGCATGTGTTGTGTTGTGTTTATTCACATTTCCATGGTCTCTGTCATGGGTGTTTACTTTGGGCAATTTTACTCTTTTGGGGGCGTGTCCGCTTGCAGGGCTCAGCCTACGGACACGCCCCCTACTGTCTTCCACAGGCCGTGTTAGCCTTCGGTGTGATTCAGCATGCCCTCATGCATATGCATGACATGCTGACATCACACCGTTTAACTGCAGCCTCCGTGTAAGCCTTGTATCTCTTACACGGAGGCTTCGTGAATCCTAGCCTTAAATCCACGGAGTTAATCCATAGATGATCTAATAATATTTTGTGTCCTGCTGTATCCAGTGTAGAAGCAAGATTAAAAAGGACCAGGACATAATAGCAGTGCAGCTCTCTACCCATAAGGAGGGTATTTATAACCTTAGTAAAGGCTGTTTCTCTACTATACCTTGTGCAGAAGCTGGATTGGAAGAGATTGTGCACTTGATATTTGTGTAGAAATGAATCAAGTTATGAATAAACAGTAATATCAATGACCTGTATCCAGACAGGAATCAAGCCGATGGATGACTTAGTTGCATTTGAATTTATTGCTGGCTGATAATATACCTATGTATTACATAGACATTTATGTATTGGATTTTTTTTTACTGTATTAATACTTGGGTTTCAAATAACAGGGTTTGATTTAATTGGGGCCAATGATTGGTTGAGGTCCATTTAAATTCTGCTACTGGAACATCTTACACAACTCTGATAAGTCCTGTGTTTTGTGGGACAAATGTTTTGGCATGACTTGTTTTTGTATGAGAGATCACATAATTGTTTAAGTTAATACAGTATGTTCTTGAAGTGAGTTTTATTGGTAGAAAGACTGATTTACAGAGTGGAGAGACTGTGCTACTGGTTACATTAGAACCTTCCCGAAGTGAGTTTTATTGGTTGAGAGACTGAGTTATTGTGTGGAGAGATTGTGCTATTGGCTACAGCAGGTCTGTGATTGGAGTACTGGATATGGAGCACGACGAGGGGTATAAACCATCAGCTGGACTTCCTACCTGGTTATATGAATAAACAGTGTTTTCAAAAAACTTAACAGTAAAAGGAAGGTGTGTGTTTGAGCAGGAATTATTAAAATCATCTGGACCAAGAGCCATTTTTTTATAGCAAGAATTATCAAAACTTCCTTCAAAGCAAATGAAAATACATGATTATTCTAAAAAAAGGAAGGTTTGGCAATAAATAAATAAATAAATAAGTTAAATAGCAAACTTTGTTTGGAATGAAAACAAGCTTCATTAGCTGGATGAGTTCTTGAAACAAGGCAAATGCAGTCACAATAGTCTTCCATCTGAAATTAACAACACATCTAAGGCATATTCTTACTCTGGATAAAGTTATTTTACTTTGAGCTTATTTGTGAAGAAGATGCTGTCCTCACTGTTGCCAGTTTAGCTGCAAGGCATTGAGAAACTAATTGACAGCCTTGGGAAGAAAGTGCCCTAGCTCAGTTTCTCTGCAATCTGAAACAGCACAGTTGTCCACTTGTGTGCAGATGAGCTTTCACCAAGCCTAAGCTTACTTAGTGAGAACAGAACTCTTCCATTTATGTTTCAGCTTTCATATAGTCCTCCTTATAAAGCAGAGCTTAGTGTCAAACCATGGCTCTTAAGGAACAAGGTGAGCAGGGCATATATGAAATGGTACCAGCAGATCCACTGTAAGTTAATCATATCAGCACTGGGCACCAAAAAGAACCAGCAGAAGCAGGAGTAAAGTGATCAACCTTTACATCATTTACTTTCCTGCTTTCCTGCAGTGGATTAGACAATGTCCTTCCTCAAATGATGAGTGAACTGAAATCTGTTGCTCATTACCACACCCCATCCATTGGCTCGTCAACTCCCAAGGTTGTTACTCACTGTGAGGTTATCTTCCCCAGGCAGGCCTACATCCCTCTTTAAGACAAAGAAGGCTGACAGAACTGTGCTGGTATGGTTCTTCATTAGGATATATTTAATAATTGTATCATCACAGGCATTCTGTTATCTTTCTAGGAGAGCAGTGGCATTCTAATTAAACCAATTATAAGCTGTTTAACAATAACATTATTTAGTTTATGCCACTGTGCACTGTTCTGGATAGCATGACATCTGGAAAGAGTACTAAAACACATATAATTATTGGCAATATGACTAGAAATTAAACAGAACTGGCTGAATAACAAACAGCTTGTGAGTAATGATAAAATCAAATTTATTTTACTATTACATAAAGACTTCCTAGATTGTCAGAAAAAGCTTCCTACGGACTATGAAAAAGACCTTAACAATCCCATCAGCACCACAAGACATCAAGTTTCTAGCATGTTTTTTATAAGTTTCTGACAATGTATTAAATTTTATCAGATTGTCAGTTATTGTGGAAATTTTCATATGGTGAGGCCGCATTCCAGCAGAGACTCAACATATTTCAGAACAGGTCAGGGCAAATGTGGAAATATTGTTTACCTACTAATTTAATGTGCAATTAGACTAAATGTAGTGGGATATTATTTGGTGAAAGTCTGTGTGTACCTTCAGCTCAGCACTACAAGAATTCTATACAGTACCAGATCTTCATTGTTAAGTGTATGTGCATGTGCGTATGTGTGTGTGTGTGTGTGTGTGTGTGTGTGTGTGTGTGTGTGTGTGTGTGTGTGTGTGTGTGTGTGTGTGTGTGTGTGTGTGTGTGTGTGTTTGTGTGTCTACAAATGTTGTGGTTTGCATTTATACTGACCAGCATATATATATATATATATATATATATATATATATATATATATATAGGGGGTTACTTGTGCAGTTTGCGGGATACTTATTATGATAGAGTTTGAGAACATTCAGTCTATTGGCTTGTTACTAATGCAGGTGTACTAAGTCATTGTACTGCTGAATGGAGGAGGGGTTGCAAATATAATGATGAGCAAAGTAAGGTAAGCAACCAGAAAGGAGTCCTGCAAATCATTATCCATGGTTGTTTTAACTTTTGAAAATTTGACTCACAGGCAGTACTGTGATTTGCTTGACTTCCTATTTTCATATGAACATTGGCACTGCACTCAGTGTAATTGCTTGATTAAGTAACACTACTTTTTGCTCTTTGCAATTAAGGAAACATGAAGTAATTATCAGGGTTAATTGTACTAGTTCATTTTACAACATGATATTAACTGCCACTGACTTGTAATTAAAGACCAATTCATTGCAGATTACCGAGGTGATAATTATAAGTCAATAAAAGGCCATTGAAGCAATTGGGCAAAGCAGAGTGCTTTCATATTTAAAATTCATGTCATGCTTGCACCTGTGTGAAATAAATCTCTGCAGTGGCATCATGAAGAACTGAGCTGCCCCACTGTGCAAGAGTTATTTACTTAGTTTGCATGCTCTGTGTCTTAAAGATGGAACAGTGTTATGTTCAGTGTGTTAGCTGTCTCCTTCTCTGTAGAGGTTACTGGGTAATGCAAAAGAATGACAAATACTGATGATCTGTTTCCTCTGTGTAAGCCTGAGCAGCATCTGGAAATCAAGTTGCAATGATCCTTAATGAAATTTGGAAGCCAGCACCATTGACTCATGAAACCTTTACATATCCATTTTTTACATTAAACTGCACTTCAGGGAATACATATTTCAACAACATTTAATATGACTAGGCCCAAAATTGGTATCATAGATGTGAATGGCTGTGTAGCAAGGGTAATCTGTTATTCTCATACTGAAAAATGTTTAGTGTGCTTCATATTTGTAAACCATTTTAAAATTTGAAACTGGTAAGATGGAAAGAATTTCTGATATCGTATTTCAAGAATTAGATGTGATGCATTATCTAGCATGGCAGAAATCTATTTATACCTTTTCCCTGCTCAATTTGCCTTCTTTTCTTCAGGTTCCCTCTAATCATATCCTATAATTTCAAGTCATTACACCATACCATGTCTTCTCAGTTCTTTCTATCTTCTAGTTATAAACCAACGTTGTATCACATCAATCAGTCAACGGACTTTACAATTGAGCAAATAGAACCGCTTTATTAAATAATACAAAATAAAACAAAAGCATGGATTTAGTGTTTTCATCCTAATAAAACATAGAACTTCATCAGAATCATTATACATAATTAATGTATTTATACCACTGTGTGTATCTAGTTAATTAAAAGCCAACCAGCCTTAAAGAAATAGTACAAAAATACAGCATTCAATTAAAAATACTGATAAAAATCTTACTGAAGTACAAATATGTGTGCCATAACCCTGGTAGCAAATAACACTTAAAAATGAGGTGTCCATAAATATTAAAACCTTTAAAAATATTAAATAATGCAAGATCTCAAAATGAATAGGGTTTGAAGTGAAATATTTTCATCAGCTTTAGAACACACCAAGGTAAACCCAGAGGAGGTGACTTGAAAAGCAATTTAGAAGAAAGGGAAGTAAAATGGCAGCTCAAACGTCATGCACTGCAATGCCTGGATATTAATGAAAACATTTCAGTTAATTTTGAACTGATATGCAGAAAGTCTTTGCAGTACAGACACTCCAGTATGATTACAGAAGTCAGGTCAAATATCCAGCCTTCCAGAAAATTAAACTACTCAGGAAGAGAGGAATAGGAAGAAAGTCAAAGTAAACGTCATTGTCAGTTAGACCCACACATGAGTGCAGGCTAAATAAATTTTCATTGCTTCAAGCTCAGTGTGAAAACAAAAAAATGTATATAAAAATACATAACAATATAAATATAAAAATAGAACTACAGACTCTATATATAACATTAACTTTGACACGATACTAGGACATAATTACAATGTTTGTATGTCTATGTATAGCAGCACTTAGTATTGCATACTAGATAATGCACTTACAGGCTTAAAAGGTGGTAGACTAGAAACCATTTTGTCCATTGCATGGAATGTAGTTTGTATTTCAAGTTATTGCACAAAAATAATAAGCATTCAGTGAGTTATTGCATAAGTAAGAGAACCTAGTAATGAGTTATTGCACTTTAAGAATAAGATATTTCCTTCAGCCTGTGCGGCCACTGACTAGGTGACCTGTTGGCTTGCTTTGCTACTCAAGTTTAATAGTCTTACAGCCTGAGGAAAGAAGCTCTTTCTGAATCTAGTCATTTTTCAACATATACTTCTGTAGCACTTGCCCTAAGACAAGCAGGAGAACAGTCCTTGAGCTGGGTGGGTACGGTCTTTAACAATCTTTGTGGCTCTTCTGAGACACCGTGCAGAGTGCAGATCCTATATAGATGGAAGCATAGACCTCATTATTCTCTCTGCCACTTTCACCACCCTTTGGAGGGCCTTATGATCCATGTCCTTGCAGTTTCTATACCATACTGTGATATTGCCTGTCAAGATGTTCTCAATGGTGCCTCTTTAAAAGGTTGTGAGGACTGAAGATGGGAGGTTTGATCTCCTCAATCTGCGTATGAAGTGGAGTCTTTGTTGTGTTTTCTTGACAATGTGATTAGTATTGATGGACCATGTCAAGTCTTCTGCAATGTACTTCACTAGGAATTTGGTACTCTTCACCCTTTCCACTGTTTCTCCCTTGATTGTGAGAGGGAGCTTTGTCACCCAGTTTTTCCTGAAGTCTGCAATTACCTCTTTGGTTTTGCTTACGTTCAGAGCCAGGATATTGTTCTCACACCAGTCAATCCAATGTTTTACCTCTGCCCTGTATGCTGTTTCATCACTATTGCTGATTAGACCTATGACTGTAGTATCATCAACTAATTTCATGATGCAGTTAGAGCTGAACCTGGCTGTGCAGGCATAGGTCAGCATGGTGAACAGCAGAGGCCTGAGAACATATCCTTGAGATACTCCCATGCTCACTGTAAGGCTCTTTGAGGTGTTATTGACAACTCTTACTCTTTGCAGTCTGTCAATAAGGGAAGTCCAAAATCCAGTTACACATAGGAGTACTGAATCCCAAATTAATCAGTTTCTCTATCATATGTTGTGGTATGACTGTGTTAAAGGCAGAGCTGAAGTCAATGAATAGCAGTCAGACGTAAGAGTTCGTGATTTCCAGATGAGATAAGGATGTGTGGAGTGCCATTGAGATGGCATCTACAGTCGAGTTGTTAGACTGATAAGCAAATTGGAGTGGGTCCAATTCTGCAGGAAGATTTGTTGTTAAATAGTCTTTTGCCAGTCTTTTGAAACACTTCATTACTGTAGAGGTGAGCGTTACTGGATGGTAGTCATTCAGGTTTGCTGGCTGAGACTTTTTGAGTAGTGGTATGATTGTTGTATTGTTGAAGCACTTGGGTACTAGGGCCTAACATAGAGATGTGTTAAATATGTCAGTAGGAACCATGGTCAGTTGGACAGCACAGTTTCTTTGCACTTGTCCCAGGATATTGTCTGGTCCCGCAGCTTTCCTTGCATTTGCCAGGCTTAGAGTTTTCTGAACATTGGCTGGGTTGAGACAGAGTGCTACCTCGTTTTGCCTGGTGGTGAGTTTCATAGCCTTTGTGTCATTCCCTTCATCAAACCTGCTGTTGAGCTAATTTAGAAATTTGATATTATCATCACATTTGTTGGATACAGGGCTGTAGTCTTTCAAGGATTGTACCTTCTGCCACAGATGTCTGGAGTCTGTTAGGTCTGAGAAGTGAATCTGGATTTTTTGGCCATAGGCAAGCTTGGCCCTCTTTATTCCTCCATTTAGGTTTGTTATGGTCTCCCAGAGTGCATCCTTGTATTCCTTCTTAAAGGCAGAATTGCATGCTCTTAGGAGCACATATGCTTTACTTGTTAACCAGGGTTTTTGATTGGCCTTTATGGTGATGATTTTGATGTTTGGCACATCATCCACACATTTGGATAATATATGCCATCACAGATTCCTTGTACTTGTTTAGATTGATTAGTTGGTTTTCCTTAGCTGTGGCCTTAAAATCATTCCAGTCCATGTTCTCAAAGCAGTCCTGTAGTACTGAGATAGCTACCTCTGGCCATATTCTTGTTTTCCTCTTAATTGGCATATCTCTTATTAATAGTGGTTTATATGCAGGGATTAGCATGATGGCTAGATGGTCTGAGTTTCCCAAGTGTTGGTGCAGTACCACCTTATAAGCCAGATTGACGTTGGAATATACTCTGTCCGGTGTGTTTTCTCCCCTTATGATGAAAGCCACATGTTGGTGATAGGTAGAACTGACATCAGATTTGCCTGGTTGAAGTCACCAGTTATTATGCGAGCAAATTCTGGATTATGATTCTGCAGCTCATTGATTGCCTGGTAAAGTGTGGCCAATGCCTCATTTGTGTTGGTACTGGGAGGAATATAAACAGCTGTGATGTTCACATTATTAAACTTCCTTGGCAAGTAGAAGGGTGTACATCTTAGGGTCATGAACTTGATGTTGTCTAAGCAATGAGTGATAATTGCCTCATATTTGGTACACCATCTGTTATGGGTACAGGATGTTTTGACCCCGGACAGTTCAACCCTGGACAGTTTGACCCTGGATGGTTCGACCCCAGACAGTTTGACCCAACTGAAATGGCAAAGCAAGAAAAAAAATAAGCCACAGAAATTTTGACATAAAGAAGAAAAATGTTATATACTGCTCATGCATCCACATAATTACTGAGAAAATGTCAAAGATTGCCTCAAAAAAAAAAAAAAAAAAAACCCAAAAACAAGAAAAAAAATCATGAGGATATATAACTGTTTAAAACATTTGCATTTGAAATACATGTAATAATATTATTACTGTTAATTTAAAATATTAATGTTTACAATGTTAAATATTTGATTTTAAAGTTAAGTTAAAACAAATTAATTATATTTGCAAATTAAATAAAATGTTAAATAAATAAAAAATTACATATAAAATGTTAAATAATATATTAAATTCCAATGAAAATAAATCATGATTCATATGTTAAGCAATTAAATGCATTTATAAAACTTTAAACACTTTTTTTATATAATTGGGGTCAAACAGTCCGGGGTCAAATCATCTGGGGTCAAACTGTTTACTAGCGACTCCCATAAATGCATTTTTAAACATGAAAGTGTATACAATTGCACTGGGGTCGAATAATCCAGGGTTGAACCTTCTGGGGTTGAATCGTCCGGGGTTGAATAGTCCTGCTATTTTTTATTATTTTATTTTATTATTATTTTTACATTATGATTTTATATTGAAATAATTTATGTATTGAAATACTTGGTGCACTCCAGCTAGGACTGTGTGTTGCCTATAAAAAAAAATTGTGATTATTTAATTGATGCCAATTAATTTTTTTGTTCAACTGTATTTAAGCAATGAGTGCTGTTACTGGACCTGTGTATTGCTGTATACTGCTGTGGAATTATCCTTTTATTTGGTGCTTGTTGTGGAATTAGTGTACTACTGGTTCACTTTGGATTAAAGATTTGGCTCTGTTGCCCCCAGTGTTTGTTTAAATGTGTTTCAGTTATCTAAAATTTTTTAAATTAAAATGTACATACAACAGATGTACATTTATGCAGATTAGAGTTAAAGCAAGTATGCAAATATTGTTGTTTTCAGACAATCGTATTACAGTACTAGTTTTCAGTTTATGTTTTTATCTGTGTTCAAATGATACTGACTGAAAAAAAGTATTCCTTTACTAATAGTCTAGTTTCTAGAATATAACATTTACCAGATTACAGTTTATGCTTTTATCTGTGCTCAGGTAACACTGGCAGAAAAGGTATTCCTTTAGTATTAGTTTAGTTAGTTTCCAGAATATAACATTTATACACAGCTTTTTAGATGTTCAGCATAAATATGTATCACTTTACTGTAAACTTCAGTCAAGTATCAGACTATACCATTCATACTCAGTTATGAGTTGAGGATAGTACATTTCAGTCAATTTGCAGAATATGGCATTTATGCTCAGTTATGAGTTCAGTATAGTACATTTCAATCAGATTTCAGAATATAACATTTATACTTAGTTACATCACACCGCATTATTCAGTCATTAGGGTAAAGTGACAGAATTATTTGTAACAGGCTTATTAAGATTTTTTCTAAAGAATAAGTAGTAATAGTTATTTAATATACTTAAGGAATAACATGTCAGGCTTAATGTGTTAATTAATTTACAGAATACAGTGCACCTTACATAATAATTGAACATTAGACAGAAAGTTAAAAAAAACACTGACAAAGTATGTAAAGATGTGGATTAGAAATACAGAAAACATAAGTTTTAGTAAAAGTACTTCTACTATTACAGCACAAAGATATTTAAGACACAAATTTAAAAGGCAGACATCTATTATAGCACATAGAAATTAAAAAGGTAAATAGACAGGATTATTAGTAAGAAATCTAGAGGGATATTTACATAAACAAATTAATACAGCCTATGGTAATTATGCTTCAAAATGCATACATTGTAGAAATACCTCTCAACCTATTAGGGAAGGAAATCTGGACAAAAGCCCTAAAATAGGGCCAATTTTTAAATATTACTCCTACAAACTTAGAAATTTTATAGAATAAGTGGTTTCACATTAGAATGAATTTTATAAAGGATATTAACCCTAAAACCACATTTATGTCATTATTTTCTGAATTCAGTCCTCAGTGATTTGTCAATGATTTGCCAGAAAACCACAATTTTTGTTGAAACAGACCAAAAATATAAGGTAAAATTTGGACATTCTGCAAAAATCTAGACAGTTGAGAGGTATGGTTGTAAGTGTAAAAACAGAGTTTACCAGTTACAACATGTTAAAGAATTGCCCAGTTATAATCAATCATAATGTTTAGAGACTTTAATCCAAACAAGGTACAAGGCTTGGAAACCAAGGCTAAAGAGATGTGTAGATTATCGAGAAATACTATAGACACAGTTAATTAAGATATTTCATGTTGGATTAACATGCTGAAAGTCTTTGCAGTACAGACACTCAAGTATGAGTGCAGAAGTCAGGTAAAATATCCAGCATTCTAGAATATTAATTACTATTCAGGAGGGAAGGAATATGAAGACTATAAATGTAGAGGAATATTCAGTTTATCAGCAATTTTATTAGAGACAGTATTCAGATATTGTTGACATCTATCTCCATTGTACATAATAAAGCATTCTTAATCAAACTACAGTATTTGCAGACTTTATTGTGAAAGGTACAAGAAGACTTGGCACAGAAAGGAGAGACTGGCACTTGTTCAGCACGATTCTGGGTAATTAACAGATGATGACATTCATTCCAGTCTCATTCCAGTTTCTATTAATTGTTTCCAGTTCATACCAGTGTCCTACAGCAATATTAATTCTTACAAAAACTATTGCTTGCAGTTTTAAATATATCAGATAATTAAAATTAGTAATTGAAAGAATGCACATGGTTGGGTGACTGCAGGAAGATAGAAGATGACTATGACATGCGTTAATGTGGAAGCACTCATACCCAACAAAAAATACATGGTCTAAGCAAACAAACAAGCAGATCAGAGGAATAAAATGGGGTAATCTGGCAATAAGGATCATGAATGACTATTTCAAAGGCTTGATCAATGCCTAGAAGAAGTTTTATTCATGTAATCAAAATGGTACAAAAAAAAAAAAGAATGCAATGAGTTTTTGTTTACTCACAACTATCAAAGTAAGGAAAGGCCCAGGGGAAGTAGTTTAAACATTCAGCTGAACTGAAACTTTGGATTGTAATAAACTGACAGAAACATGATACCTTCCTCCTTCAATCCACTGAAGTATAAGGCACTCAAAAAACTCCTGGACTCAAGCAGGATATGGATTGTTTCAGTAGTCAAATATTCCAGGGCTGAGAAGGAAATGGAATCTGAGGAGTTGAATAGAAAAAGAACACCTTCAGAACCATTACACAAAAGAGCAACATACGGTTTGAAAAGTGGACCAGATTTAAGACAATAGAACCCAGAACAAGGCTACATACTATGCAAAGCTGTCTAAAAGGATAACATAAAAGTAAAGAAAGCTAAGAAAAGGTAGAGAAATTGATCAGACAGAGGTCCCCATCACAGGAGAATGTGGAATGAAATCTTCTCCAGTTATTGTGATGAGACTGATGAATCCATGCTGGTTGCTGGAAGAAATCAGAAGAATGGAGGGTTACTGATATGAAATTTGAAGAAATAAAGAAAAGATAGAAAAAGAAAGCAAAATTACCAACAAACAGTTCAAAACATAGCAAGAGTAAGTCAGACATCATAGTTTCCTTTTTTTTTTTTTTTTGGAATCTATTTTTGCACCCATTAGTTCCTGCCACTGATTTCCACCTATACTTCAAATGGTTCCTCAAGTTTCTCTCCCCCAAGATCTCTTCTGCTATCCATGCAAGGCAGAGGGCCCCAGAAGAATACTGCTGTGACCCTGCAGGTGGGCCCAATCTCTCCTAGTAGAGAATGGCCTCACAGTTTACTGCCTCTAAGACTTGTCATTTTCTCTTAGGACAGGTGATTCAATTTACTTTGTAATACTGTGCCCAAAAGGCAATATTGCCTTTTAGGTTTCATTTTAAAAAAGTGCCTCAGATTGTACTTCCTTGAATCTGCCCACCTGCCACTTGTAAGTCATCATTATACAGGTATATGTGCACATCATATATATATTCAACTAGGGGAGGACATTTTATGATATGGGGAAGGTAAACCTTAGCTGGATGGAATGAAAGTGATGACAGTGGCAGCACTGTGCATACCTACCATTCATTTATGCACCCCATTATCATAATTGTCTGTCTACAGTCATTGGCACTCTCCAATGTCTCCATCAAGGCATAACTGACTGCATGCAAATCTTCTGATGCTCAGTCCTTGAGACAGCTGAACTTTCATAGATCACTCGTACCTTGCTCTGTTTCCTGGTTTCTTCAATGCCAAAGCTGATAATCAAACTTGGGTTATTTACTTTGCAGCCATGGGCTCCGTCCTTTTAATCCACAGAGCTGGGACCAGATTGTATAGTTTTCTACAACAGTTATACTATATTACAGAAAGAAAAACTAAGGTGGGAAACCTAATGCTTATGCAGTTAACAGCACTACATAATAATGCAATTACCACTTGCAACAATCTATACAGATGACTACAAACTTAGTAATTTTAACAGATATACATTCATAGATGAGCATGTGTATAAGTTCAATTGCTAAATGGCTAGGGAAAAATAATAATTTTCTTCCTGGTTCTTTTGCCTTCTATTGAGTGATGTAATGAAAATGTATTTTCTCAGTCTTTAATCTTAAGTTTGAGTCTTAAGTCTTAAGTTTAAAGTCTTAAGTCTTAAGTTTAAGTGAACTACTTCAACCCACTTTCATTTCTATCACTTTTTATTTATCAGTTTATACTCAACACACATGATTGGTCACTTATTCTACTAGAGTGACTGAAACACATTGCTAAAATTCTTGCCTGTAATGCAAGGAGAGTGTTTGAAATGGGACATACTTTTTACAAATTAATATTTATTTAGTATTTGAAAATGTCCTTTATTAAAATACTGTACTGTTGTTACCAAAAACAAAAAACAGGGACAGCTTAATGGTACAGAAGGTGGGTAATTATACATCTAGTTATTCCAGTCTAGACATAAAGCATTGTTGAAGTCTGTTACAGTTTTGAATTTCCATGTCTTGTTACCTCACTCTATTTTCAATCATCACTACCCATCCACCCTGAATCACAGGTTCTCTATGTTCATACTTTTGGTATGCACATTTTTGAACATGCTCAAGTAAAACTGATAATAAGGAAGGATGAAAAAGCTGAGGACAACAGCTGCTGGTTAGCATATACCAAAGGACAGGACCACAGCATACATGAACATTTCAGCTGCAGAATGGAAGTAAAAGAAGCTTGGGAGGATGGGGTTAAAGCAACTGACATGGCTATGCTCATAGCTGAAGAAGAGAAAGCAAGAAGGATAAATTAGAAAACAAAATTAAAATCTTAGAAGGCACAGGACATAAGCTCAAAAACATCAAATCCAGGTAAATGAATGAGGAGGTGTTCAGACTGATATGTGAAATAGAAGAACTAAAATTAAATGAGAAGGTAATAAGAGTAATAAGAGTATATTCAAAGGTTAATTATGTTAGTCACAAAGGGAAAAGTAGCTAAATGCCTTTCATGGCAGTTTAAAGAATGGAGGAAATAAATTGTAACATAGAAGATACCAGTCAGGGGAAGGGCATAGACTGAACTGATGACCTTAGTTTGAGGTTTGTGGAACATACTGTGATACATAACGCCAGCAGAACTGCAGATCCTGCATATATTTGGGAATGGGATAATTTCTCCAAGCAATATCTACAACCAGAAATAAATGGAAATTATTTGCAGATATGAGAGCCGAAGTTCAGATAGTAGCCGATAAGCTTAAAGAAGAAAAGGCATGGGGCTACAATAGTTTACTAGTTGAATTTTATAACAGAAGAGACAAGCTGTAAGACCAGTTTGCATAAAAGTTAAGGTTTTCTCCACTCATGCACAAGGTACAAGGTTCAATCCTGGCCTTAGGCAACTCCAGTGTGAAGTTTGCTTGTTCTCCTTGTGTCTCTGCAAGGTTCATCCTCTCTCATCTACCCCCCCCCTAAAAAAAACATGATGAGTGTTTCCACCTCAAACTCACCTAGGAAAAGGGTTGTGGGCAGCAGCACAGACTCTAGCTGGTGCCTATGGGGAGGACATAGTTGTTTAGCCCAACTACTTTGGGCATCAAATACAGATCACATATTGCATACTGTGTCAGGGCTAGCCACACGATGTAAAAACTGACTCTAGGTGATTTGATAATGTTAGGTATCTGCCAGTGATATGTGGGGTGGAGAGGTCTATGTGCTCATATGTGGATGTCATAGCCATCAGTTAGTAAGGTACTGGTTAGCTGGTGTCTAGTTGCCCAGCTTTGGTTACCTGGGATAGCTCTGTTAAGCAAAAGCTGGATATAAAACTAATGAACCTGCCAAGCATGACACTCAGTGTAGGTTCACTGACAGGATGCAGCTTGAAAGTGGATGACATGATGTTAAGGAGGAGACTGGACATCCTATTTATCCAGGATCCAAGATGGAAGGGCAGTGCAACAAAGCTTTTCGCTCTAGGATCCAGAGTTTACTGCTCAGAGGACAACAGACTTGAAATGATATGTGGTGAGGGAGAGGTTTCTAGAGACAGTAGGATGTCATAGACGCATAGCAATTAGACTAAGAATCTATTCATAATCTATGCCCACAGCAGGGCTGTGATAATAAGGAAAATAGTGCGTTCAGACAGCAATTGCAGGAACTACTAGCTATAGCAAAAAACATAAATTGGTGTTGATAGTGGTGATCTGAACTCACATATTGGGACAGACAGAACAGAATATGAGGACTGCTTAGGCCCACATGGGTTGGGCAATCAGGAATAAAGAAGGAGGGGGGATTCTAAACTTCTGTCTAGCAAATGGCTTGATGTAGGCCAGCACATAGTTCAGCAAGAGAAACAGTCACAAGATCACATACAACAGTGGAGAACATGCAACTCAGGTAGACTTCCTTCTAGTAAGAAAAGGCATGGGGCAGAATCAGTGATTGCAAAGTCATCCTGAGTGAAACAGTAGGCCCACAGTATAAACCACTGGTTGCTGCAAGCATTGGTCACAGAAGGCTCTAAGGTCAACAGAGACTAGGCTGAAGAACTGGAAGGTGACTAGAGAGAAAGCACAAGAGTTGGCGGAATTACTCAGGGCTCTAGCAGCTCAGGAAGAAAATGAACTAGGTGGTGCTGAAGATGAATGATATAACCTCAAAACAGCATGTGTGAGGACTATAGAACAGCTGTGCAGTCAAGGAAAGCTGGTAGTGGAATGCAGACATCCTAGAAATCATCAAAAGAAAGAAGGAGTGCAGGAAAAAATTGTAGATAGAAAAGACAGATCAGGCTAAGAAGGAATACTGGTTGGCTAACAGGAAGGCTAAAAGAGGAGCTGCAATAGTAAAGAACAAAATATCAGAGTTGCTCTACTAGCTTCTGGAAACTGGCTTAGTAGATGGTACAAAGAGACTCTAGCAGGTGACAATGCAAAGCCAGAAAGATAAAGAAGATAGTCAGTCACCCTTCATAAGGGATGTCAGAAACACCCTGCTGAACAGTCCACAGGAAATCAAGGGAGATGGAAAGGGTACTTTCAGCAGTTTCTAAATGAAGAAAACCTCACAGAAGTTGTACTCTCCTAGACACAGCCTATGATGAAAAATAGGAAGAGCCCACCACAGAAAAAGCAAAAACAGTGCAAAGGAAAATGAAGTCAGGGAAAGCAGCAGACTCAGACAAGGTCACAGCAAATATGATCAAGATGTTGGTAATAGGCGAGAAATGGCTCCTGAGTATACTGATAGCTGTATGAAGAGAAAGGCTTATCTCAGATGTCTTGAGAATAAGCATACTAGTGCAAGATAAAAGAAGACATCCACAACAATGGGCAGTACAAAAACATCAAACTCCTGCCACACTATATGAAAGTTCTAGACAGGGTGAATGATAAATGGGTATGCAGTATAGTAGAAATTAAGATGGGAAATAAGGAGTTAAATTCGGATCAGGATTCAGCACAACTAACCTGATATTTGTAGCAAGACAGATAGTTGAGAAGAAGCTAGAAATGAGGAAAGTCAAACTGCCAAGTCCTAACTCCACTCCTAGGATCGCACTGCAGTGGGGCAGGGGCTATATTTCATTTTCGACCAAATGAAATTCGACCAAATGTTCTTTCAGTCAAATGAGCTTTCAGTGAAGTGGGCTGCCTGAAATCATTTTCGATCAAGTGAAATTCAACCAAATATATATATATATATATATATATATATATATATATATATATATATATATATATATATATATATATATATATATATATATATGTGTTGTACATAAAATGGAATGATGGAAGATGGGTTTCCACATTTATCAACAATTACAACTGTATTTAATATTGCAGAAGGGATAAGAAGACATAAAGAAGACATGATTGGGACTGCCTGCGAATAACTGGAAACAAAGTGGCAGCTGAGAATGAGTGTAGGCTATTTGGAGAGTTGAGTAATAGCTAGAAGGAAGCAGTAGCAAAGTGTAGTGATTTTAAATGCTGAAGGAATTAAAATAAATATGCAGCTAAATCAAGAACTGCAGGAAGTTCTATGAAAGATATAGATACAGATGTGTAAAAACAAAGAGTTGTAGACAAACTGGACCAACTGGAGAAAAAAGTCAATAAAAAGCAAAAGGAGCCAGCCCCTTTAAAGTGTTTAGTGACATGGAAGGTTTGGAGACAAAGCCAGAGGCAAGATTACATTGGTTTGGACATGTGCTGAGGAGGGATGCAGAGTATATTGGGAAAAAGATGCCAAGGATGAAGCTGCCAGGTAACAGGAAAAGAGGAAGGCCTAAGATGAGGTTTATGAATGTGGTGAGAGAGGACATGCAGGTGGTTGGTGTGACAGAGCAAAATGCAGAGGACAGGAAGAAATGGAAACATTTGATGCACTGTGGCGACCCCTAACGGGAGCAGCTGAAAGAAGAAGAAGTGACATCATGCACATTATAAATGCACCAAGGTTAAACTATTGCAAATTAAATGTCATCTACAAAAGAGACTTATTAGCTACAGGAGACAAAGCAACATTAATTGTGTACCCTTGTCAAAATGGTTGTGGATGGCAAAAGAGAGAATAGGGTTAACATATTTAGATTTTTTTAGAGCGCAAATAAAAGGATATGAAAATGATAGGAAAAGGGCTAAAAGTTGATAAATTGTTAGAAGGATTTGAAGGATGTCTGGAAGAAAAGGCAATGCTATTGGAAAATGGACAAATATTTGTCACCAATATATGATGGCAATTGTGTAACTGTTATCTTAGAACAGTGAAACATCATAAATAAGAAAAATAAGAACATGCAGGTGGTTGAAAACATGAGAATCTCAATTTCTTTATTCATGAATTGAGGACACAGACAAAAAAATAATGGAGTGGGGGGGCAAAGTCTCAGAATCCGGGCCAATTTTAAATACTTCTCATATCTATTTTAAAAATTAATAGAACAACATATTTTGCATTAGTATACATTTTTTGAACAGTAAGAACCAAGAAACTCTAACGCCTGTCATTACTGACTGACTGAACTCTCCAGTGATTTGCCAGGTAAATCTAACATTGTCCAGTGTATGTATGTATATATATATATATATATATATATATATATATATATATATATATATATATATATATATATATATATATATATATATATATATATATATATATATATATATCTGGCATTCTTTGTCATGTCCTCTCTTTTGTGGAAAATCCAAGTCCAACATGTTTACATTATTCATAAAAAGTAAAGTAAGAGTTCACAAACTGTACATACAAAACAGAAACAAAACTATAGCCCCCAAACACCCTCAGCTACATAAAACAAGTAAGTCAAACTCAGGTGTACATTTACTTTAACAGGGGAAAAAAAAAAAAAATATATATATATATATATATATATATATATATATATTCCCATTGCCTAAAAATATAATATACCTATATAACATCTGCAGCCTATATCAATGGAACAAATTAATATTGAAGCAATAAAGTTAAGATGAAAAAATAATAAACTGAAACACTGACTGGAAAACAATGTTGCCATCAAAATAGAGCCAATTTTATTATTTAATCTCAAACTAAATTGTAAAATTTACAAATATTTACATAAGGTGTTCTACGGTGCTAAACAACATTAGGTAATTATGTTGCAAAAAGGTTTATTTGGGGTTGTTAAGGCTATCTACATTAAATGGGGGTCACAGCAAGAAAACTACACACCATCCGGTTCAACTACTGCGGTCCTTTCTGTGTAGGAACTTGTAAAATTCTGGTAACAACCCTTGTCAGAAGTTCTAAGTTGAATAGTAGCACAATCAGAGGTACACTAGTTAGACAAAAGCTGAGATTTTCATTCCAGAGCTTGAGGTGCAGACTCCCACGGCCTTACAATAATGTGGCAATATTCTGCTCTTTGTTTAGTATTACGAATGCTATTCAAGCACTAGTACAGTAGGAGTGTAGCTATAGCAAGTAATAGGGTGGAGGGGGAAAGAACTGATCAGAGATGAAAGGAGATGAAGTTGTCATTAAATAATGGAAAACAGGAGAAGACACACTATTGAGTGCATGGATTACATGAAGGTTATGTGACTTACTAATACTGAAAGAAAGGTGAGAGAGAAAAGATTTAGCTACAGGCAGCAGATCAAGGTGAACAGCTACTCCCTAGATATCCAAAAGCACTTCATCAAAAAAAGAATTGTTGACCTCTAGAACAGACTACCAGAATAGATAGTGGAGTGGAATCAAACATTTTATGAGGCATGAAGGTCTGTTGAAGAAAATAAGGGAGGAGGGGCTTTAGAATGTTAAATGTTCATAACAATAGGAGTAGATAAGGTTACTGTTTCCTTCTGTCATCAAGCAAATACAATGTGCAATATTCACCACTAACTTTTCTTTGTAGTATTATTTCACACCAACTATGCACTGGCTCATGTTTCCTTAACGTTTGGAATATTATGTGTTCTTTCACTCTCTTCATACTTCGTACGTACTTTCCCCTTGTCCTTTTCCTTTTTGTTCTGTTCCCTTTTTCCATTAAGTTATGTAGCCTGGCCATTGTTTATATCTTTGACACCTAACTAAGGATTTACCATAACCTCCTAGTTTCTTTGATTATGTTGGGTTCAATAACCTAGTTTTCTCATCCATTGTAACACTATGTTTTTAATCACAGTCTTTTACTTGTCTTCAGCATCACTGTTGCTCCATGTTAGCATTACAGAATTGTGATCCACCTCGGGTTCCTATTAGATGACCGAAGATGCATTCTTTCGAATGCATCTTGGTCGAACTTAAAAAGACGGAAAGGTAAAATGATGAAGCGGCATATAAGCAAATTCTTTCCCTGGCGAAGAAATCACTTGGCCATGTCCATTTCTTTGCCATTTTCGTCACTGTAGTGCAATCTCAGAGTTGGTATATTTAAGTAGGGGGTTGTGGGAGATGAAGCCCCCCACTTAATGTTGTTTTAAGTGTATTTTTTTTTTTTTTTTGGAACAGCGAAAAAAATCACTGTTATACGCGTTTGAGTGTGTAAGCTTTAACTTACATGGGGTCGATAAATCATTGTTCACTTTTCTAAGCGTTCCATGATTTAATATAGACCCATCCACCTCTATCATATGTCTTCTTGGTCCATCCGTTTCTCCTTTTTATTTATCTACTCTCTTTCACCTTGCTATTACTCTCATGTGAATTTCCTTTTTGTGTCATCTAAATGCATTCACACTATAGTCTGATAAGTTGTAAATCCCCTGAATGTATTTTATTTCTGCACTTTATCTATTAGATGTAATTAATGCTTCCTGTATGGCACTTCCTCAGATTCACTGCATCAATCCCCTCTCTTCTCTGCCACTTTCCCTCTTAGACCTTATGGTATCAGTAAAAGATCTGCTCAGTTTATTTCAACCTCTTATTGTCCAACATATTTTATGCTCTCTTCTATATCCTAAAAATAAATGTGCTTATTTTTGTTTCTTCTCCACATAATACCTTACTATTCATTTTCTTAATGATTGGACTTCAACTGCTAGATTTTCTTTCTCTCACTGTATCACAGTACTGTTTTCCCCTTCTCTTTCTTCTTGTAATCCTGTGTCCTTGCCTTTTATCCATATGACATGCTTTCTGGGTCTATTATATTCTCCTCTAGCACCTGGTGTCTCCATTATAACCTTTGTCTTTGATTGCACTTTGCTCATGCCAAGCTAGGGACTTCACTGAGAAAGCCTTTTAACTAGCTATTTTTCCCTCTGAGTCTACTAATCCATCTGTTTGGTCCTCTCCTTCCAGCATATGAGCCTGAGCCTTTGAACTGCCAAACATCAATGCCATAAGTTGTTATTCTGCCCAGTGAGTCTCCATACCAACTAGGAATCTTTCCAGACCATTATAAGGGCAGTGCATTATGCAGTGAAAGACAGCTTATTAGGAATTATACTGTTAATACACCCTGAAATCCCTATTACTTCTTCAGCTTCTTTAGGAAGTATGCCAAGTCATCTCAAGGTATTTTATTATAAGCACCATCAACAGTGATAACTTTTTTTGACTACTGTTTCTTTGCACTCCTTTAATTTTTTGAATGAAAACTTGTCACAATACTGGTCAGGCCAATTTGGAATGATATTTGGCTTGGTCCAATTAAAATCTAAAGGAATATCCAGTGTTACAGTCATGATTTTTACCAGATTCGCTCAGTGTTTGTTCCGTTATATGTTCTGCAAATCTTAGATTTTTGCACATAGATCTGTTTTCTAGTTTACCCATTTCTGCCTCTGCCAGTACAACTTTCCATGGCTTTCATCTTTTTTCTTAATGTTTATTTTTTTCTATTTGTCTTTAACCTCTCTATATACATTATGAAGCAGTCCGGCAGCTTACAGCTACGTAAACGTTATTAGTAAAAAGTGCTGCTAAGCTTATATGCAAATAAGTTAAGTGCAGACTATTCACTTAGAATAAGAAAAAGTGAAGGTGTTTTGAAAAACATGCCTACTTTTGAGAAAAAGCATGAAGTACTTTAAATTAAGCATTAAGTATACAAAGTGCTACATAAAAGCCATAGGCTTTGTATCACTTCAAATGTATTTGGATATTGCCGAAGGATGTGACTATGTGCAATCTTGCTTGAAACACTTAAGGCCAGTGGAGACTGTGCAGCCTTTATTATTATTAATATTTAATAAAAGGGTGTAATGTAATTTATATGGGGGTATCCTTTCCTGGACATCCTGTTAGATTCATTAAACAATAGCAAAGAGGAGGAGGCAGGAAAGGTTGAAAAGGGAGAGACACAACAAAGAGGGGAAAACAGAATGAACACATCAAGAGGGTTATGGTGGAGGATGTGGAAAAGGATGGGCACAATGGTATAACCACCCCCCATGCACTATTTTTTCAATTTTTTTTGTTTGTTTTTATGTAAGCCGGCAGCTTACTTGGGACATGGGTAAGAGGATATAAGTGAAAGGATAAGGGAAGAAGGGCTGAAAAAGCACCAGCAGGAGTCCCAGCTCATACAGCCTCAAACTTTTCCACTGTCAGATGGCGAGGCAGTAGAGGACACTGATGTTGAGGGAGTCAGCGCCTTTGGTGGTGTGGTGGTCATTAGCAACTGTGACAGCATGTTTTGAGGATGCTGAAGTGAGACCTGATTGAATCCACCTATCAATTTCCTCTTTCAGCATGTCCTCAACCAAATTCTGCAACCCCTGTTCAGTGATGCTTGCCAGGATGCCATGTGCTGGTGTGCCTGCAGGACCAATGACACTTCCTTGACCCAGCAAGGACATCTTTAGACAAGCAGAAGTTGAGGTTTCCCTAACCTGGGAGGTACATGCCTGGGTTGCTCCAAGAGATTTTGAAATTGTAAAAAAAAACTAACGTACATGGAAAATAAATAAAACAGTAAGAACAAAGGACTGTGTAATTAAAAGAAGAAAAAAAACAGTGAAAAGGAGGTGGGGTCAAAAGAGATAGTACATACAATAAATTCACACATAATTTTACAGAGCATTCAATTTCTTAATTGAAAGCATTTTTTTGTTTTATAAATGTATTAAATTAAAACAGAATATATGTTTTAATTTTGTTTGAAAGTGTATGGGAAGTGCCTATGCAGAGTTTAGGGTTCCTATCAGAAGAGCGAATGCTTAAATTAGCGAATGCTCTTATATCAAACTTTAAACATGAAACCTGAAAATGTCAAAGGCACAGAACATCGATTTTTTTCCCAGGGAAAAAAATTCAATGGGCCATTCTGCGGATTTTGCTGTTTTCTCCACTGTGGTGTGATCTCGGAGTTATTTAAGTTGGGGTGGGTGTGGGTGAGGTGAGGCCCCCCACTTTATTTTGCCTGTACATTGTTTTTTTTTTTTTTTTTGGATCAGTGAATTTTTTCCCTGGGAAAAATTTGCTGATCTGTTCCTTTAACATTTTAAGGTTTCGCATTTTTAAATTTTATAGAAGAGCGTTCGCTATTTTTAGCATTCGATCTTCTGATATAGATGCCAGAGTTTAGAATTAAATTTTTATGGGAAGTGCTTATGCTTACTTGGCAGGACAGTGTTTCCTATCAATTAGGAACCACACATCAGGGTTTAGCAGTGCCCTGTATAGATGCAAATGCCTGGGAACAGTAAAACCCCCAAGCTTCCTTGCAAAGGGCAACTGAATTACACTGTTGTGAAGGCTGCAAGCCTAGCTAGTTAGAATTTTGTAAATAATTCAATGTCATTTGTGAATAATAATATGATCCATAGGCTTACCTTACAAATGTAAGATGACTATATATTATGTGTGTATTAAACTACTGGTGCAAAAGTGTGTGTTACACTATATGCTATGTACTTAGTTTCAAGAATGTAACCGCAGTGCACCCTGCTGGAAAAGAGCAGAAATGTGTATAAACCATAAGACTGTGCAAATGTATGATTTCATGGTAGAGGCTGGAACATACAGAGTTAACTTGCAAAATTCTAAGAAAATAAGTTGAAATTGTTTACGACTGTGCTATAAAATTAGTTAATGCAAAGAGACAGGATGTCTAGATCTAGGAGGTTTTTCTATTGTTTGGAAAGAGAAATAATTACAGGTTTCAAAGATAAAAATAACTGTTTTACAACTTCCAGTTCCAGTCAAACTTCTGAGAGATAAGTAATTTTGACACAGAGATGCTATGCTAACTTTTAAGTTTCTGTTAGCTTGGGAATTGAAGGCAGAGGTGGAAAAGAATGATGTAATCTGAGATAACCTATCAGTAATGTTTGATAGTAATTTAAGAACTATCGCAGAGAGTGGGTCTGTGCATTTTATATTTGTCTTTGGATCTGACAATATTCCCTCATCAGCACTTGTCTTGCTCTGTAAGTAAGTCATTTAGGACATAGTGTCTCATAGATAAAGATAGAAATACAGTAAAGATTAGTTTAGATGTTTTTTGTATTTATGTGAGACTGTCCTGTAATATTGTTTTAAAGTGTTTCCTGTGATTCTGAACTCTGTTGTCACTGTATTGAGTTATTGAGTATTGTCTTGTTCTTTTATTGTTTATTATAAAATATATTTAAACCTTTTAATTGTGGCTGGTTTGTTTAGAGATATTTAAGCTCTTACAGTACTTGCATATGCATTTGGTGATACTTTACAGGCCACTCTTAAATAGCCTTGCAAGTCTTGGATATAGTTACCATTTGGCTAATAGTAACATTACACAGTAGAATTGGTCACCCTTTGTAAGGGCCTTATTGTAGCTGATAAAGAGTGGTTGGTGGCAACTGGTACTACTGTATAGTCTGGGCAGAAGGGGGCATAGGTAGTGAACCTATGTGTGTTTGTATATAAATCAAATCTCAAAGTGTGTGTGTGTGTGTGTGTGTGTGTGTGTGTGTGTGTGTGTGTGTGTGTGTGTGTGTGTGTGTGTCAGCTACATGGGCAGGGACATGAACTACTGGTTGGACTGAGAGGGTGCTGGAGGTTTTGGCTTGCCACTTGGCTAAGGTTTGAACAGTATAGCTGCGCCAGTGGGGAGTCTTATTGGGAATCTGAAGACAGAGGGAGAAACCAGCCCCAGACTGACTGTGATCTCTGTATGCTCTTAAAGGAAATTGTACTTTACTGTGTGTGTACTTGTCATCCTCTGTCTTCAGTTCCCAGGCTAATAGAAACTTAAATTTTTAGCACCTCTGTGCCAAAATTACTTATCTCTCAGAAGTTTTACTGGACCTGGAAGTTGTAAAACAGTTTAACACTTTTACCTTTGAAACCTGTAATTATTTCTGTTTCCAGACACTAGAAGAACTCCTTGCTCTAGACATCCTTTCTCTTTGCATTAACTAACTTTATAGCACAGTCATAAACAATTCTAACTTATTTTCTTAAATTTTTAGGTTTTAACTCTGTATGTTCCAACTTTAACCACAAAAACATACATTTGCACAGGCATATAGTTTATACTCATTTCTGCTCTTTTCCAACAGGATACACTGTGATTACATTCTTGAAGTTCACTGTATAACATACAGTTTAACACACACATCTGCACCAGTAATTTAATATACACATAACATATAGTTATCTTACATTTGTAAGACAAGCCAATGGATCATATTAATATTCACAAATGACATAGAATTATTTACAAAATTCTAGCTAGCTGGACTGACAGTCTTCACAGCTGTAAGCAGAATTCTCATACTTATACACAACTACTATATACCCATTACCTTTGCTACCCCAAGTCAAACTAGCTCACTAGTTAGCCCAATTTCCTAAGTCCAGCTAGCCCACTTCCTTCACAAATACCACAGTCATAAAAATCCTGCCACAATGGATGAGCAATTTCCCATTATTCCTCCTGCTAAACTTGATTGATATGGGCATCTTGAGGCAATGTAGCAATTGCTTCCTGTATACTGACAACTATTTACTCCTAAAGCAAACTAACACCCTATGTGAGAAATGCAAATGCACTGTGGAATTGGAGTCAATTCTCTCACATAAAAACAAACTAGACATCAAACAGGTTTTTAGCACAAATGCTTCACTGCTCATACAAATCTCACCTCTCCCACAAAATAAAGTCACAACACATAAACCCACATATGTGGAGGTACTCAGTAAAAGCCTACCAAAAGAGCAGACACCTCCCAAATGCACACCTCCCACACTCACCACTAAGCAAAAAGAAACTACTGCACATATCAACACATACATATGCATGTCTCACTAAATAAGCCCCTAAGGCAAAACACATAAAATGCTTTGGTCATAGGTGACTCTGCGAGACACAAAGATATCCCCCTCACCAGACTGGACAAGGGGAAGGTCATGGTCAGCTGCCTGTCAGGTACCATGATATGACAAATCACATATGCACTCAAGTCACTCAACAAGTACTGTTATGACTCTGTCATAGTCCATGTTGAAGTGAATGACTTGAGATGTACCTCTCTGGACTATATGAAGAGAGACATGACAGAATTTTCTGATTATGTGTTCTAGATAGGTATGTTCTTAGCCCTAAGCAGTATCCTGTCCTCACCCAGGATGATGCCACAATATAAACAAAAAATGATTAACTTCAACAATTGGTTTAGCTTCTGGTGTCAATCCAGGGGGATTCAGTATCTGTCAGTCTGGGAGGATATGGTAGACAAACCTTACTGCTTTGCTAGAGATGGTCTGGACCTGTCCCCTGCAGGCTTTTGGATACTGGGGAAAGGCCCTTGCCACACCCATAGTGCCTTTTTTAGGCAATGTCAAAACAACACATTTTCTAACATAACAAAATCTAATCGAGACAAACTCAGGGTTGTCCTGCTTACTGCTAGGAGTTTAAATACAAAACTGTACTCCCTAGAACCACTCCTCACCTTTGAGAATGCTGACTTTTGTGCAGTTACTGAAGCATGATTCAAGGCTGCTGTGCAAGGTGACAATGCCTTTCCACACATTCTGACCTCAAAAAAAGCATGAAGGAACCAAAGATGGAGGTCTATCCATCTTCATTAAAATGAAATACACTTTGAGACTGGTCAAATAGCATGACTCTCTTGAACTACTCCATGCTCAATTAACTATTGGGAAAATACCATACCACATCATTGCTAGCTATAGATCCCTAACCATGAACCAAGATAAGCACACCGGCTACCTCAAATTACTGGAATCCCTCATCATATATCCCAACACCTTAGTCATGGGAGATTTCAACTATCCTTCCCTAGACTGGGAGATATACATGAGCAAAAACATGCTTGCTCAGAGGTTCCTGAACTTTGTTAACAAAAATACCCTGGAACAGATAGTCTGCACCCCCACTAGGGGCTCTAATGTTCTGGACATAGTACTCACCAACATGGGGGGTTACTGTACTTCCCTATGCATGATGCCCTCCCTGGTTAGGTCAGACCACAAATCAGTCTCATTTGAAATAACTACTGGAACTGACACCTTCACAGGAACAAACATTATAAAAACATTATCAAAGTTATCTACAGCCTACTAAGACATTGTATAAAAGGCTTCACACTACCCGCAGTCACAGACATCAGTGATCACAATGCAGAAGTGTATGTATATGCCCTGTAAAAACACTTAAGAAACTGCATAAACTCTGCTGTACCTGACTGGATCAAAACCAGGTCTTCCCATAAAAACAAGCCACCGTGGTGAATTTCAAGTATGAAAAGATTATATAACAAGAGGAAGAAACTGTTATCCAAAAGCAAGAGGGAAATTACTCTGCAGAGGAAGAGTTCTCTCCTAAGCCTAAACAAGAAAATCAGAAATCTTGTAAAGTCTTCAAAGCAAATTGTGAAACTAAAATCACATCCCTAGCCAAGGATAATCATAAGGCATTCTTTATCTACATTAGATGTCTAAAAGGGAATGCCCAGCTATGTGCCAAACTGTTTGTAGATTGGATCAGTCATACTACACAGGAAGATATTGCTAACTTGCTAGCCGATAGGTTTAGCACAAACTTCCCCCCAACCCATAGCATACTTGACACCAGCCCTCTGCCTAGTATCTCTAGAGAACAGGTCATCTCTGTGCTCACCAAGGCCAAAAACATGGCCTCAGTGACACCAGATAATATCCCAAGTTATTTACTAAACAATCTAAAACAAGACCTAGTGCACCCACTTGGAGTTCTCTTTAATCATAGTTTGAGAATTGGCTATATTCATGCAGAATGGACAACAGCAACAATAATTCCCCTGCAGAAAGGGGGACCATCAACTGACCCTGGGAACTACAGACCCATAAGTCTAATCAGCCTCATCTGCAAAGCCATGCAAATAATTATCATGGGCCTTATCAACAAGGACATAGGTGACCTCCAAGCACTGGACCCAACCCAGTTTGGCTTCATTAAGGGTAGATCATGCTTATTAAACCTGGTAGACTTCTTTGAGAATGTCATATAAGTCATGGATGAAAGTAAGACAGTGCACGCAACCTGTCTCGATCTTGCCAAGGTTTTCAACACAATCCCTCACTCTGACATCATTGAGAAACTCTCTCAACTGGGTATTAACACTTGCATTACTAGATGGGTAGCCAGCTGGCTCACCTATAGTACACACTATCAAAACTGGTGACCACCTCCACCAGTAGACCTGTCACCAAAGGAGTACGACAGGGGTTGCTGAAGGGCCCCTTACTGTTTCGCATTTATTTCTCAGAAGTCCAGGCCAAAGTAGATGGCCTCTGGCTCACCAAGTTCGCTAATGATTACAAATTGGGAGCAATCACTAAGTCTGCCAACAATGTCAATATATTACAAGAATGGCTAACACAAATGAATGATTAGTGCCAAAACCATGGTCTAAAACTAAATGCAAGAAAAATGCATTATTATTCTCTTTGGCAAAACGGAATTACCTACAAATTACAGTATTGACAGCACCCCCTGAGTTCCAACCCAGTGGTGTGAAACTTTGGAATACAGGTTGATAACAATCTGAACCTCGACCACCAAGTTTCAACAGTGGTAAGGAAAGCATTCTATGTAGTGCAGCTCATAAGCAAGGGCATAGCATCCAGGTCAAGGGACATTATAACTCCATTGTATTCAACCCTCATCAGACTACTAACAGAGTACAATGCACTCTTTTGCATGTACCTCATCAGACACCTGCAGCCTCTGGACAGACCTCAGAGGTTTCTCACTAAGAAAATACAGGGATTCTAAACCATGATCTGTGTGGACAGGCTGAAATCCCTGTTACTTTACTCTGTATCTTGTAGGCTGCTGAGATGTGACTTGTGCCTGGCCTATAGGGCAATCTCTGACCCTGCCCTAATGGAAATGCTGCACATCCTCAAGTCAAATTGCACACAAATCACTCACTCTAGGGATCTCAACCTAGCCTGTGACATTAACAGAACATGCTAGAGAGACAGATATGTCTCCCAGAGACTGCAGCTTCTATGGAATAGATTTCCTGTTAACATAAAACAGAGCTTCTCACTGATCCTATTCAAACACAGCCTAGAATATTGGATGGGAGACCTCGAATTTGCCCCTGGGTTGGCACCCATTTCCAACATTGACAGGTATAACCGGTGTTAATGACAGACCCACTCTGTTCATAAATTCATCCTAGGTGAAGCTATAAATGCATTTCAAGCCCCACACCAAGCTGAAAATGGTAACTATGCTGAAGCATACACTAATGTCCTGTATAATCACTTACATAAGTCTATAAACTCGGCTGTACTAGATGGAAGCAAAGCCAGAGCACCAAGTGAGATCAAGCTGCCATGGTGGACTTCCAGTATCAACAAACTCTACTATAAGTGCAAAATGTTGCTGTCCAAGAAAACAAAGAGAAGGACTCAACAATGGAAAAGCACCCTACTCAGCCTTAACAGCTAAATAAGACAACTTGTCAAATCCAAGAGCGCCTTTGTGAGAAACCTAGCAAGTACTGCCAATGATAACCATAAAACCTTTTACAGCTATATAAGTAACCTAAAGGGTAGGACTGTAGAATAAAAAGTAGTAGAAACCAGGTTCTCTCACCACGAAGCACTTAGGATATTTAACAAAAAGTCCAATTCCACCAACATGAAATAATTCAGCACCAGCTTTCAGCACAAATTTGACAGTAGTCCAGGAAGAATCAAACGAAAAAGAAAATTTATTGGAGTGTGAGCGCTTTCGCGTAGCAACTACTATGCTTCATCAGACAATACACAAACATTTAAAACTTCCATTTATATAACAAAGCACTGTGAAAAGGCGCCAAAGTTAATATATGCAATTGTATAATTAAGTAATTAATCAATTAAGTCAAATAAAATGTATTCAAACATCTCCAGTAAACCTTATGCTTATTCAGTATCAGTCAAAATCAAGCAATATTATGTTGTGTTTTGTTTCCTTAAAAACATGCACGCAACTGGAGCGAAATGCTTACCAAATAAATATTAAACATTGAATGTTCTGTGCAAAAGTGCAATAACCTAATATCAATGGAATTCAATAGAATTAATATTATTATATTATTGTAAAAATGTATATATAAATATATAAATAATTAAATAAATAGATGAATGAATGAATAGATAAAATTACATGGAACAAGCAATTTGTACATTATTTAAAGTTATATGTATATATGTATTATCAAAATAATAATATATAAATGTCTGTTATAGAGTAAAATCATGAAAATATGTAATTTAGTTTAATGTGTAGACCTACATAATGCATAGTCATGGCTCAAATGAAATGCATTCTGAACTGATAGAAAGAGAATATATATAGTGTATAAAAAGTGTGTAAAAATATGTATAGATGTATAAAACACATGAGTAAAAAATGGTATATAGGAATTAATAAATTCTAAATGAATTCTAAATAAATATAAATGTATAAATTTTAAACTAAAACATATAGACATGAACATATATGTATACAAAATGTTTAAATAAATACTAAAAATGTTATAATCAAAATAGATTTAATGATATATATAGCTCATCTAGCTTCCAAAGCAGGTTTAATAGAAATATAGCTATTTATACCAGGGGGTATATGAGCACCCAATCTTAGAATCCATTTCAATTCTTTATTATTCAAAGATATGACATTATCACCACCTCATTTATTGATTATGACTATTTCTAAAACCCTGAAATCAAACTGATGTGAAGGATATTCTGTTATATGTTTCGCTAGAGCATTTAATTCATTTTTTCTCTGTATATCATATAAATGGCCATATATCCTATCCTTCAAACATCTTTTAGTAAGCCCAACATAGAAAGCTTGACATTTCTTACATGTAGCAAGGTAAATAAGATTTTTTGTACAACAATTTGCAAAAAACCTTGGTCGAAAGATGTAGTTCATAGTGGGGTGATGAAATTCTTGCATCTTAGAAATAAACTTACATCTATTACAGTTATGGCAGGGGAAAGTACCTATCTTTCGACTAATAGGTGAAGCTGCTGAATGAATAAAACGGTTGTCATTGCACAATAGCCGTTTAAGGTTGAGACTATTTCTGAACATAAAATGGGGTTTATCCCCTACAATCAGCCTGATATTTGGGTCCATAGTTAAAATCTTCCAATTATTATGGAAAATTTCCTTTATATTATTTATAATACTTGTGTAGTTTATAGTTACGGCTACAAATTTTGTTTGAGTATTCATGGCTTCTCTTTTTCTAGTCCTAACAGATTTGTTTTCTGTCTGCATATTTCCTATGATACTGTTTTTAATGTTGCTAACTAAGTTTGAGTCATAACCTCTTTCCTTAAAAAGGTGTTCTAGACGATCTGCTTCAAAGTGTAAATCATGAATACCCTTGCAGAGTCTAGTTAGCCTAATAAACTGACTTTTAATGATACCAGGAAAAATGTATCTAGGATGCATACTGTCGAAGGTAAGGAGGGTATTCCTCCAGGTTGGTTTTCTATAAAGTGTTGATGTGATAAAGCCATATTCTGTAATATTTAGTGTTACATCTAAAAAATGTATCTTTACATGAGAGCATTCCATGGTAAATTTAAGAAAGGTGGATGTGGTTTCTAAATAAGCTAAAAAATCCTTAAAATCACTCTCAGTACCCTCCCAAATAATAAGAATATCGTCCACAAAGCGTTTATAGACCTTTATTTTAGAGAAAGAGGGGTGGGGAAACAGGCAACTCCACTCCCAACTTAAGACAACCAAGTTGGCATACGTATTGGCACAGGGAGTGCCCATTGCCACCCCCCATTTTTGTAAGTAATAATTGTCTAAAAACATGAAAGCATTATTATTGAGAACTAAATCTAATAGTTGGCCTATCAACAATTGCCTATCATTAGTAAAGGACGTCTCTTCTAATAATAGTTCTCTTACCGCTTCAATGCCTAGGTCATTAGGTATAGACGTGAAAAGATTTTTCACGTCTAAAGTGATCAAAAGGTATTCGTGTTCATTCAGGGCTAGGTGTACCTCTGATAAATAATCAAGCAGTTGATATGTATCCTTTAAGATAGATGCAAAGGAATCAACCACAGGTCTAAGTAAAAACTCGATAAAAGAAGAGATGTTAGCAGTAACCCAGTTATCACCCGAAACTATGGGTCTTAATGGAATGGGGTACTGGTTCTTATGAATTTTAGGTAATCCCTTAATTATTGGTACAGTGGGATTATCTATGAGCAAATAATTATACATTTCTTCACTGATTTGTCTACAAATTAGGAGGTCATACAAAACATCATGCACATTTTTAATAATTCTATTAATATCATATAGCTTCATTCTAATGTATGTTGCATCATCATCAAGCATTGAATGCATATTCAAATTGTAATCAGTAGTATTTAAAATGACTACCCCACCACCCTTGTCAGCTGGTTTGATAGTAATTTCATTACAGTTGCTCAAATGCTTTAATGAAGTAAATTCTTCCAAAGTAAGATTATAAAAACTAGGTTTTACCTTAGTTGAGAATAATTTATAAAAATCTTGTTCACATAAGTTTAAAAAACATTCAATGTTATATGTAAGTGGAGGCATAAAAGTGCTTTTGCGTTTAAAAATAGTTTTCACAGTAGCACTAGTAGAGTCAGCTTTATCCTTAAAAAACAACTTCAGAGCTACTTGTCTGCAAAACAATCTGAGGTCAATAAGTACTTGATTAATAGTGTCAGGGCAGGCTGGAATGAAGTTAAGTCCCCGATTCAATAAAGAAATGTCAGCATCAGAGAAAGAAAAATCAGAATAATTATATAATAGTTCAGTCACATTCTTGTTCTTCTTACTGGATTGTAGTTTTCTTTTGAAAGTTTCCTTTTTCTTGGTCCCCGACTCATTGATCGACCCCTGTTGTAAAACTGTTGTTTCACAGGATAAGGTAAAAAAGTAGAAGGAGAAGGGCCTGAAGAATTGTCAAAATGTAAGTCCTTCGGTCTAGCTCCTAGGTTACTAGGTAGATGTTTCAGTGCTAGTTGGTTAGGAGGGGGCGTATCAGACACAGTAGAAAATGTAGTATTAACCCCCTCCAGAGATGTGGCTGGTAACAATTCATTGTTGGTCGGAAAGTTCATGTTACGAACAGAGTTGACCGTAACAGTAGAAGTATTAGTGGACAAATCATTAGATGGTAAATGATTCACATTGTCAGTGTTGCTACTTATGCTCTGAGTTACAGTGTTGCGTTTCGGCCATACAAATATTTGCCGAGATGCAAAATCATGAAAATCTCTTTGTAATTTGCGTAGTTTTGTTGCTTTTAGCCTTTCACTAAAAGCATTAACCTGGAGGCAAATGTTACGCATTTTCCTAACACAATACTCCGTTTTAAAACGGTTACTCAAGTCTTTAAAAGTAAGGTCAACTTTATTACGTAGTTCAATTTCTATCGGGTTAAAATATTCAAGCAATAGCTTAATGTACCTGTATCCA
>NC_056739.1:1771395945-1771405945 GCF_019279795.1 Protopterus annectens | reverse complement strand
AGACTTGCAGTGTTAAAGATAACACTGCATTTTATTTTTCTGTTTATTTGTTTCATTGAATATTGTGTTAAAGATAGTACTGCATTTTATTTTTCTGTTTATTTATTTGCTTCATTGAATATTGTGTTAAAGATAGTACAGCATTTTATTTTTTATTTGTTTCACTGAATATTGTGGTTTCTCCGGCGCTCTGCCATTAGTTTTCTGCCCTCCCTCCCTGTTCTTGTTGTGGTATTACTCTTGCTGGCTTTGGAATTGCCCACCCTTCCTGTAAATTTGTGTTTGAACATTCCTCCTGGGTCCATCTGATTTGCTTACTCAACCATGTACAGTGAGATTATATTTTGATTTTAGACACTTCTACCAGTCCCATCTGTTCAGCTCTATCCCAGCTCTATCCCAGTCTAGTGTCATTAGTTCATTTTACCTAATACAGAAAGAACATTTGAGAAGGCCAACCCACTTAGGTCCTTAAACTTGAATTATCTTCTGTTTCTCCTTTCTCCCTTTCCACTTTACTAATAAAAAAAACAAAAAAAAAAAAAAAAAAAACTTTGCTGGAATCTCCTTGTGTTCTGACTGAGTGTGCTTCTCAGCTGATAAGTATATTTTTTGGCACTTTTTAACTGTTCAGAGTCGAATAAAACAATAATTAAATTCAGTTCAGAATACAGTTTGAATAAATTGCATTTATTTAAACTGTGCTTGCTTTAATATTGCTACACTCTCAAATGTGCTTGCTTGCACTGCTCTTGAATTGTTTTCAGTGCTGTTTTAGCTCCTTTTCTGTAAAAAAAGAAAAATTCTAAGCTTGTTTCCTGCCTTTCCTGTAACTAGTCTAGTCCAGATACAGATTTGCTGTATCCAGGACTGCATGTAAGCTTCTGAGCCCCAAGCTTTTCTGTGTTGAAGAGAACCCTTCTAGCTTATCAGTAGGAGTGGCAAGCACTAGGTAGCCTATCTACCACAAGAGGAGTGGTTTCAGGCCCAGAATTTGTAGTTTATTGGCCGTATGGGCAGTTTTTCCATCTTTTTCAACTTTCTGGTTTAAAAGCCCATGTTTGTGCTTGTTTCCCAGCTTTCCTGTAACTAGTCTAGTCCAGAAACAGATTTGCTTTATCCAGCATTGTTTGTAAGCTTCTGAGAGGTGCCAAATTATGCTCTTCAAATTTTCCCATAGATCTGTTAGTTCCCTTCTCTCCTGCACTTGTACTAGCTTATTTAGTCTAGCACTTTACCATACCAGCATTCTTGTAGCAATTATTGTAGCACTCAAAAGTGCTACCAGCACAAAACATTCTACAAGCAAACAGCTCCAGTACTTATTATTAGTGCCTACCCCTCCAGGCATGTCTAATGGTCAGTTCCCTGTACTTTCTCCTATTAACCTGGTGAACATGGGCATCTTGAGGCAATGTACCAACTGCCTCATGTACACTGACAACCATCTCCTCTTATCTACCAACACTCAGACTTGCGAGAGATGCACTTATATATCCAAACTGGAAGCCATGCACTCTCCAGCCAAGACCTGAATAGCTGGTCAAGAGGAGAAGGTCAACACTTGCACCACACCACATGGAAAACATAGCCCTCCAGAACACACACCAGCACTGCCTTCACAAAAAAACAAACAAACTACACATCCACCTTTGTGGAGGCTCTCAATAAAATCTGCCCAAACAGCAGAGACCTCCAAGGCAGAAACACACTTGACCACCACAACACAACACTAATCATGAGATACATAACTCTCCTAAACAGTGTGCCCCTCAACCAAAGCTCCTAAGGAAAAACAGCATGCCTAGCACACTAGTCATAGGTGACTCGATAGTGAGACACACTGATGTCCCACTCATTAGGTTGAATAAGGAGAAAGTAACAGTCAGCTGCATATCAGGTGCAAGGATCTGCCACATAATGCATGCACTCAGGTCCTTCAACAGCATAGGTTCATAGGTTCATAGGTTGGTACTAGGCTATTGACCCTAGGACCTATACAAGCCTAGCCATAACAATTCCCTGGCTATTTCTTCCCACGCTATTTACTTCCCTGGACCCCTGTCTAGCAGGGTGATTCACGTGATCCCCAGGCTGAATTTCCTTTCTCCCATCCAATCATCAAGGTTCCTTTTGAAGAGGCCAAAGAAGCGCTCTGCTTGACATGTATGGACAGTCTATTCCTGAGTCTGAGGAGTCTCTGGGTCAGGAACCTATCCCTCCAGCATGTTTTGTTTATTGTGATGACAAGATTTAGATCCCTGGAGCATGTGGCTCTGAGGAATTGGGATTTCTTTAAGTGGAGCATGTCCAACAGCTCTGGGTTAGACATTGCCTTGTATGTTAAGCAGAGATCGCCTCGGAGTAGACGATATGCGACAGAGTATAGCTGGAGTTTTTTAAGGCGGTCAGCATAGGGCATCTGCTTTAGGCCTGTGATTCTTTTAGTGAGGTATTTCTGTGGCCTTTCCAGTTGTTGCAGATGTCTTGAGAGGTACATACCAAATGGGGCATTGTATCCTATAATGGGTCTAATGAGGGATGAGTACAGTGGGACAATGACCTCCTTTTTTCTGGATAAAAATCCCTTAGTGATGAGGTGTGCCACATAGAAGGATTTCCTGACTGTTGTGGTGATGTGGTTATTGAAGGTGAGACCACTTTCCACCTGTGTCCCTAAGTCTCTTATCACACTTTCGGCATTTAGTGTACTGCCACCTATGTGATAATTCATGGGCACATGTTTTTTCCCAAAGGAGATAACTATACATTTATTGGCATTGAGCTTGAGTCCATGGCTCTGGCTCCAAGCATCTATTTCTGTAAAGCCCTTTTGTAGAGTATCCACACCATATGGGGATACAATAATGGCTTCCAGTTTACAGTCATCTGCGTACTTTGTTAGCCAGAGTCCATTAGTGTTGGTCTGTACTTCAGAGAAGTAGATGCCAAACAAGAGAGGTCCCAGGACTGAACCCTGAGGTACTCCACTTGTCACTTGTCTGGAGCTGGATTTGGAGTCAGCTACTTTTACAGTGTGGGTTCTGTCAGTAAGCCAGTTGGCAACCCATCGAGTGATGTAGGGATTAATGCCCAGCTTAGTAAGTTTATCTATGTTTCCAGAGTGGGGGATGATGTCAAAGGCCTTGGTGAGGTCCAGATAGGCTGTATGGACTGCCTTACCCTCATCCACTGCCTTACTCTCATCCACGGCTCTGAAGACTGATTCGAAGAAGTCAATAAGGTTCAGGACACAAGATCGGCAAACCCAAACTGGGTGGGGTCCAGTGTTTTAAGGTTGCCAATGTCTTTGTTTATGAGTTCCATGATAATACATTCCATGGCCTTGCAGATCAGGCTCATCAGACTGATGGGGCAGTAGTTCCCGGGATCCAAGGTGGAGCCCCCCCTTGTGGAGTGGGATAACTGTAGCTGTGCACCACTTAGTGGGCATGAAGCAGGTACAAATATGACTCTGTCATTTTACATGTGGGTGTGAATGACCTGAGACATACCTCTCTGGACTACATGAAAAGAGACATGGAGGAGCTCTCGGATTATGTAGCCCAGGAGGGTATGATCCTAGCCCTGAGTATCCTTTTGTATCCTACCATTACCCAGAAAGATACCACAATACAAGCAGAAAATGATTGATTTCAACAATTGGCTAGGTTTCTGGTGTCATTCAAAGGGGATCTGGTATCTGTCTGTCTGGAATGACGTGATTGACAGACCTCGATGCTTTGCCAGAGATGGCCTACATCTGTCACCCCTGGGCTTCTGGATACTGGCCAAGGCTCTTGACACCCTTATAGTGCCTTTTTTAGGTGGTGTTTCAAAGACCAAATTACCACTGTAATAGCTACAAGCAAATGCAATCTGAGGGTCATGCTGCTCAGTGCTACATGTCTAAACCTCAAAATGCACTCACTCGAAGCACTCCTTAAAATGAAGAACATTGATATTTGTGCTGTAACAGAGAGCTGGTTCAAGGCAGCAGAAAGCAGCTCTGCACTACCAGGCTATAACTCATTCCACATCTTTCTGCCCCAGAACTTGGAACAAAGTTCCAAAGGCAGTGATGTTTCCATATTCATAAAGGATGTGCACACCTCCAGACTGGTAGCCTAACATAATGCATCAGAAATACTTCAGGTGCAGCTAACATTGGGTAAGACAGTGATTCAGGTTGTAGACTGTTATAGGTCCCCAATCATGTCCCAAGACTCACACTCCATGTTCCTAAGCACCCTGGAGAATATTATTGTCCAACCTAACACTCTCATACTGGGTGACTTCAGTTACCCTCCATTAACTGGGAAAACTACTCATGTACCTATACACTTGCCCAATGTTTCCTGGAATTCATTAATTCCAATGCCCTGGACCAGCTCATTCTTACCCCCACTAGAGGTAGCAACATCCTTGACCTGGTCATTACTAACATAGGCGACCATTGCTCTACACCAATAGTCAACTCCTCCCTGGTTAGATCCGACCACAGACTAATCAACTTGGAAATCCACATTCCACCCCCCTCCCCCCAGAAAGGTAACCAGCATGAAACCTTCTCCAAGGTTAACTTTGGGCTTCTAAAAACAGAGGTGGCTAACTTCATTGCACCCATGCAAATGGAGAATAGTTGTGTGACTGGCAAATCATACACCAATGCACTGTATGGACACGTACACAAATTCATGGATCTCACCATACCCAATAGAACCTAGATGCTCTCCTCCAAAAAAAGGAAGCCAATCTGGTGGTCCCCTGTCATAAACAAACTCTACAACAGAAGGAGGAAACTGATGTGGAATAAGGTCAAGTCCCAAGACTGGAAAAACTCCCTTATCAGCCTCAACAAAAAGTTGAGATCCCTCATCAAATCCTCTAAAGCTAGCAATGAAAACAGAATTGCAGCACATAGTAAAGACAACTACAAGGCCTTCTATAGTTATGTAAAGAATCTCGACGGCAATACCCAGATTTTCTCTGAGCTACTGCACAATAGTACCTCCTATACCAAGTCAACAGATATTGTCAATATACTGGCTGACAGATTCAGTGACAACTTTACCCCCCCCCCCAAAGGACCAATCACAATACCAGTAGATTGCCAGGCACCCAGTATTACTGCTGCACAGGTTAAAACAGCACTGTCCAAGGCCAAGAATACAGCTTCTATGAGACATGGCAATATCCCTGGCTGTGTTCTACATGAACTACAGAGTGAACTGGCATCTCCCTTGTGTGCCATGTTCAGTCACAGCCTCACCTCAGGTTTGACCCTACTGAATGACGCACTGCTACAGTTATTCCTCTCCACAAAGGAGGAGTGACTACAGACCCTGGGAACTATCACCCCATTAGCCTGACAAGTCTGATATGCAAAGCTATGGAATGCATCATTATGGACCTAATAAACAAGGATGTAGGGAATTTCCAAACCCTGGATCCCACACAGTTTGTTTTTGTGAAGGGTAGATTATGCCTGTTCAACTTGTTCAACTTCTTTGAGTCAGTGTCCAGAGCTGTGGATGAAGGCAAGGTTGTTCATACAGCCTACCTTGATCTGGCCAAGGCCTTTGATACCATTCCCCACTCAGGAATCATCGAAAAACTCACTAAGCTAGGCATCAACCTCTATATCACTAGGTGGGTTGCAAACTGGCTCACAGATAGAACCCACAGTGTGAAAGAAGCTGACTTCAAGTCAGACTGCTGACCAGTCATGAGTGGAGTCCCACAGGGATAGGTCCTGGGTCCTCTCCTTTTTGGTATCTACTTCTCAGAAGTCCAGATCAACACGAAGGGACTCTGGCTGGCAAAGTTTGCAGATGATTGCAAGTTGGGAGCCATTATTAACTCCACAAGTGATGTTGACATTCTACAGAAAGGCCTCACTGAGACCAACGACTGATGTCAGAAACATGGCCTTAAGCTCAATGCCAAAAAATGTGTCGTCATCCCCTTTGGGAAAAACCCAGTTCCCATGAATTAACACATCAATTGTAGTCCACTGAACACAGAAGGCGTTACATGAGATCTAGGAACACAGGTTGACAGCAACCTCTCTTTTGACCATCACATTTCCACTGTGGTCAGAAAGTCCTTCTATGTGGCACATCTCATTACTAAGGGTTTTGCATCTAGGAAGAAAGAGGTCATTGTCTCTCTCTACTCTTCCCTCATTAGGCCAATCATTGAGTACAATGCCCCATTTGGCATATAGCTCATTAGACACGTGCAACAACTGGAGAGGCCACAAAAGTACCTCACAAAGAGGATCATCATCTTCTTTCGGCTGTTCCCGTTAGGGGTCGCCACAGCGGATCATCTGTTTCCATTTCTTCCTGTTCTCTGCATCATGCTCTTTCACACCAACCACCTGCATGTCCTCTCTCACCACATCCTTAAACTTTACCTTAGGCCTTCCTCTTTTCCTCTTTCTTGGCAGCTCCATCCTTAGCATCCTTTTCCCAATATACCCAGCATCCCTCCTCAGCACATGTCCAAATCAATGCAATCTCGCCACTCTTGCTTTGTCTCCAAACTGTCCAACCTGAGCTGACCCTCTAATATACTGATTCCTAATCCTGTCCATCCTAGTCACACCCGGTGCAAATCTTAACATCTTTAACTCTGCCACATCCAGCTCTGACTCCTGCATTTTCGTCAATGCAACAGTCTCCAACCCATATAACATAGCTGGTCTCACTACCCTCTTGTAGACCTTTCCTTTCACTCTTATTGGTACCCGTCTGTCACAAATCACTCCTGACACTCTTCTCCACCCATTCCAACCTATCTGTACTCTCTTCTTCACCACTCTCCCACACTCACCATTACTCTGAACTGTTGATCCCAAGTACTTAATCTCATCCACCTTTACCAGCTCTACTCCCTGCATCCTCACCATTCCTCTACCCTCCCTCTCATTTACACACATATATTCTGTTTTAGCCCTGCTGACCTTCATTCCTCTCCTCTCTAAAGCATATCTCCACCTCTCCAGGGTCTCCTCAACCTGGTCCCTACTCCCACTACATATCACAATGTCATCTGCAAACATCATAGTCCACGGGGCCTCCTGTCTAATCTCATCTGTCAACCTGTCCATCACCACTACAAATAGGAAAGGACTCAGAGCTGATCCTTGATGTAATCCCACTTCCACCTTAAATGTATCTGTCACTCCCACCGCAGTCCTCACCAATGTCACACTACCCTTGTACATATCCTATACCACTCTTACATACTTCTCTGCCACTCCCGACTTCCTCATACAATACCACAACTCCTCTCTAGGCACCCTGTCATATGCATTCTCTAAGTCTACAAAGACACAATGCAACTCCTTCTGACCTTCTCTGTATTTCTCCAACAACACTCTCAGAGCAAATATTGCATCTGTAGTGCTCTTTCCTGGCATGAAGCCATACTGCTGATCACTAATCATCACCTCCCTTCTTAACCTAGCTTCCACTACTCTTTCCCATAATTTCAAGCTGTGACTGATCAGTTTTATCCGTCTGTAGTTACTGTAGCTCTGCACATCATTCTTATTCTTAAAGATAGGTACCAAAACACTTTTTCTCAACTCCTCACCCTCTGACTTTCCAAAATTTCATTAAACAATCTGGTTAAAAATTCCACTACCATTTCTCCTAAGCACCTCCATGCTTCCACTGGTATGTCATCTGGACCAACAGCCTTTCCATTCTTCATCCTCTTCATAGTTGTCCTTACTTCCTCCTTGCTAATCTGCTTCACTTCCTTATTCACTATTCCCACATCATCCAACCTTCTCTCTCTCTCATTCTCTTCATTCATCAACCCTTCAAAGTACTCTTTCCATCTACTCAACACACTCTCCTCACTTGTGTGTACGTTTCCCTCACTGTCCTTTATCACCCTTACCTGCTGCACATCTTTCCCAGCTCTGTCCCTCTGACTAGCCAATTGGTACAGGTCCTTTTCTCCCTCTTTAGTGTCCAATCTCTCATACAACTCTCTATATGCCTTATCCTTAGCCTTCGCCACCTCTCTCTTTGCCATGCACCTCATCTTCTTATACTCATGTCTACTTTCTTCATCTCTTTGACAATCCCACTTCTTCTTCACCAGCCTCTTCCTCTGTATACTCTCCTGTACTTCCTCATTCCACCACCATGTCTCCTTGTCCTCCTTCCTCTGTCCAGATGTCACACCAAGCACCTTCCTAGCAGTCTCCCTTACTAGCTCTGCTGTAGTTACCCAGCTATTTGGTAACTGTTCATTGCCTCCCAGTGCCTGTCTTAACTCTTCCCTGAACTCCACCTCACAATCACCCTTTAACTTCCACCATTTAATCCTTGGCACTGCTTTCACACTCCTCCTCCACTTCTTGATCAACAACATCATCCTGCAGACCACCATTCTATGCTGCTTAACTACACTTTCCCCAGTCACCACTTTACAGTCTCCAATCTCCTTCAGACTGGCCCTCCTACATAGGATATAATACACCTGTGTGCATCTTCCTCCACTCTTGTTCGTCACCCTATGCTCCTCTCTCTTCTTAAAATACATATTCACCACAGCCATGTCCATCCTTTTCACAAAATCCACAATCATCTGACCTTCTGCATTCCTCTCCTTAACACCATACCTACCCATCACTTCCTCATCCCCTCTGTTCACTTCACCAACATGCCCATTGAAGTCCGCTCCAATCACTAGTCTCTCACCCTTGGGTACACTCACCACCACTTCATCCAACTCACTCCAAAATGTTTCTTTCTCATCCATCACACACCCAACTTGTGGAGCATATGCACTAACAACATTCATCATTACACCATCAATTTCAAGCTTCATAAACATCACTCTATCAGACACTCTCTTCACCTCCAAAACACACTTGGCATACTGTTCTGTTAGGATAACCCCTACCCCATTTCTTCTGCCATCCACACCATGATAGAACAATTTGAACCCACCTCCTATACACTTGGCCTTACTTCCCTTCCATCTGGTCTCTTGCACGCACAATATATCAACCTTCCTTTTCTCCATCATATCAGCTAGCTCTCTCCCTATACCAGTCATACTGTCAACATTCAAAGTTCCTACCCTCAGTACTACACTCCTAACCTTCCTCCTCTCTTCCTGCCTTCGGGCATGCCTTCCCCCTCCTCTTCTTCTTTGGTTAACAGTAGCCCAATTTCCACCAGCACCCTGTTGGCTAACAGTACTGGTGGCGGTCGTTGTTAACCCGGGCCTCGACCGATCTGGTATGTAATTATGAAATGTTCTCTGCATCAGTAATTTGGCAGAGGTTTTACGCCGGATGCCCTTCCTGATGCAACCCTCCCCATTTATCTGGACCTGGGACCGGCACAAAGAAATGCACTGGCCTGTGCATCCCCAGTGGCTGGGTTACCTCACAAAGAGGATCCTAGGCCTTAAAAACTTGTACTATATGGACAGACTCAAAAAACTCCAACTATTCTCTGTCTCATATTGCTTACTTAGAGGCGATCTCTACTTGACTTACAAAGCCATGTCTGACCCAGCTCTATTAGAAATGCTACTTCTAAAGAAATCCCAAACCCTCTGCACCACATGCTTCAGAGACCTCAGCCTCATTACCACAATCAAAGGAACATGCTGGAGGGACAGGTTCATAACCCAGAGACTGCCCATGCTATGGAATAGACTTCCCATGCATGTCAAACAGAGTACCCCACTGGCCCTCTTCAAGAAAAATCTTGATGAGTGGATGGGTAATAGAAAATTCACCTCAGGGATCACTCCAGTGTCTCTACTCAACAGAGGCACTGGGAACTAAGGTTGGCTGGTACTATGCCAGGGTAATCCTATGGGATAGGCTTGTAAAGGCTCCAGGGCCATTATTCTAGTATACACCTATGAACGTATGAATAATATCTATACACACATATATATATATATATATATATATATATATATATATATATAATGGATCTATGTAAAAATAACA
>NC_056739.1:1771360945-1771393445 GCF_019279795.1 Protopterus annectens | reverse complement strand
ACCATCCTTTGCCTTTGCCAACATAGCAGGCTAGACTTTTGCCTTAGGCTCAGGTGAGTGACTGTGCTATTGCCATTTGTTGTACCTCAGACCACGCATCTTTTACCACAGATACCTCTGGTGTTGCACCTACAAACACTGTGGACTGGGGTTAGCCACATCCTCTATGGCTGCTGGGGTCCCCTCAGAGGGCAAGGGAGAGCCACTCAAGCTGATCAAGAGAGAGGGAACATGGAATGTTCCCCTGTTGTGTCAGAATGCTGTGTCAATTCTTGGGGAAGCAGCTACAACCATTAGTAACATATCTGGCCTCATTTCTCCTGTCAAAAATTTCTTTGGATAGGAGTAGTTTACTGGGACTGGGCCAGGGTTTGATTTAGGCTTCTGATCCTTCTTGTAGATTAGTTTCATATAAAAGAAAGAGGGATGCCACCTTTCCTGAAGTGATTCAAGATGGAGGGATGGATTCAGGGTTTTGTCCTCAGATTTCTGATTCAGACTCATATAAGACCTCTTTTTCTGATTTTCCCTGTTTGAGATTCTTTTTCTCTGAGACTATTACTAAAATGTCAGTGTTTTCAGTGGGAGAACACTGATGTTTCCCAATACCTAAAAAAACAGTATGAGTTGTTACAGAAGGATTTTACAGAACCTACACCCATTCCTCCTTACCTGTCTGATTTAGAGTATGTGTGTGTTACTACCTGCAATTATTCAGATTGTTAGTCAGCTGTGCCTAAAATTGCAGAGATAATGTATAAAGTTCATCAATCTTTTAAATGTGTATACACTACAGCTATAGCTTAGTTGACTCTTCTGGTGTGTGTGTGTGTGTGTGTGTGTGTGTGTGTGTGTGTGTGTGTGTGTGTGTGTGTGTGTGTGTGTGAGTGTGAGTGTGTGTGTGTGTGTGTGTGTGTGTGTGTGTGTGTGTGTGTGTGTGTGTGTGTGTGTGTGTGTGTGTGTGTGTGTGAGTGTGTGTGTGTGTGTGTGTGTATATGTGTGTGTATGTGTGTGGATGAGATAGTGGGTGCGGTATGCCACTGCTTACATGAGCAACACTTCACTACCATGACATGCAGATCAGCAATGGTCTGCACATAGTAGTAGTAGTAAATGTAATTTGCATTATGGCTATCATGTCTCATAATTGCAAACGGGCATATCATGAGATCAAGGCCTTTTTTATCACAAGCCATATGGGTCATGCTTAAACCTTTAATGAATCCCTTAGGACAAAAGTCAATTAATTAAAATTATCAAAATTTAAAAACACTTGTGACTTCCCAAAAAATAAGCCTTAAAATCATCCTTTATTACAAAAAAAAAAGAAAATTAATTATTTTTGCTTTTTATTTTCTAATATAATGAATGCAAATTTTTAAAGCTCAACATGGGTCAGCCGAAAGTATTTTGAAACCTTTCAAGACACAACAAACATATTGTCATCAAAGCTTATAGGGAGGAAATACCTTATTTAGTAACTGTTATTAATGTCCAAAATTTCTACATTACTTGTAAATAATATTGCCCCTCTATGCATAGTGTTTGATTTAATGATATTGTTGTACACAAATGTATACATCAATAATGCCTTCCTGGAAGTAGTGTGTAATCTGCTGGACATTCTTTTGCTGACATTTAATATCTTGCCATGTTTATAATAGCAATGTTTTTTCATCTGTTCTTACAGCTGGATCATTAGGCCCCTAAACCATAACTACTGTAACATTGTTATGCTTTGGCTATTTGTACACTGCTTTGGAGGTGTAAGCAAGGCTTACATATAGTCTGCTATTGATAAGCACCATAACATACAGGCTACCACATAAAGGCAGATAGTAGTGCCTATTGGCATAAGTTTGCATCTACTCATCAATATTTTAAAAATTTACATTTTGAAATAAAATAGTACTATAGGAAATGCTGGTATTTGAGTTTTCTTAAATATTTCCACATTATACATCAGCATAGTGAGTTATGTTATTCTGCCAGAGCCATGGCCTCAAGCTAAATGCCAAAAAGTGTATAGTCATCCCCTTTGGCAAAAACAAAGTGCCCACAAATTACCACATAGGTGGTAATCCATTAAGTACAGAAGAAGTAATTAGGGACCTGGGGACCCAAGTTGATAGCAATCTCTCATTTGACAACCACGTGGCTAAAGTGGTTAGAAAAACATTTTATATAGCTCACCTAATCATGAAGGGATTCACATCTAGATCAGGGGAGGTCATCGTGCCTCTTTACTCAATCCTCATCAGGCCCATAATTGAGTACAATGCCCCTTTTGGGATGTACCTTACCAGACACCTGCAGCAACTGGAAAGACCCCAAAAGTACCTCACCAAGAGGATCAAAGGGCTCAAACAGATGCCATATGCTGCCCGGTTAAAGAAACTCCAGCTCTACTCAGTGGCATACCGCCTGCTCAGAGGCGATCTGTGCCTGACATATAAAGCCATGTCCAACCCGGAATTAATGGACATGCTGCACCTCAGAAAATAAAAATCCCATCGAGCTACGCGCTTGAGAGACTTGAACCTCAGCACTGAAATAAATAGGACATGCTGGAGGGACAGATTCATAACCCAGAGGCTCCCTTCACTATGGAATAAAATCCCAGTCCACGTTAGGCAGAGTCCCTCATTGACTCTCTTCAAGAGGAATCTTGACGAGTGTATGGGAGATCGTAGGTTTACCCCGGGTATCACTTCTGTGTCACTGTTAGACAGAGGCACAGTATACTAACCTCGAAAAAGGGCACAGCAAAATTAATTTAAAATGGGTGGCGAAAACCAAACACACTCTGGCTAGGCTTATAAATGCCCTGGGGCAGATAGCCTAGTATGAACCTATGAACCTGAAGTCCTTATTTATTATTTTATACTTTTTCATTTATGTGTTACAACATGTTACAGGGACATCTACTGTAAGCCATGGCAACACTTCTTTGTATGCCAAATGTTTCACCTTGCACTGTATCTGATATACTCTGCAGCTGTTTTGAGAAAACTGAAACTGTATTATGCAGTTCAAAGTCAGGGCCACAGCCCATTGTACATTGATAAGACAATGAGTGTGCTATTGTACTATTCTACATTACATATGATGTGGTAGAGTTGAAAGAGCAATAACAATTCATTATTGTACAAACAGCATTGTGGAGAGTACCTGCGGCATTGTGGGTTTAGTGGTCATATAGATCTTGTGCTTGTTTTAATCTGACAACGATACAAGTAGAGCTATCACACACTGCTTAAATCCTTTTGCTCACTATTGCTATTTCTGCAGTACATTTCACACCATCCCACCACTCAGATGACTGTTGTGCACACTATAGTGAGTGCTGAAGGATTATCCTCACAGCACACAGGATAACATGCTTAATGTAAGTACTCATCTATGATATCATATAGCTAGCACCATACATAGTCTGAGAGTGCCCTTCTCTTTGTTATTTGTGTATCAGACTGAGCACTGTGAATGTTAACTGCTAATAATGCTATATTATACATACATCAGGCAGGTATATATATTGTGCATTGTAGTTTAGGATGCAGAGATGTGTAGTTAACTATGGCAGTCTACTTTACTTCTGTATGATATTGCTATAATAATAATAACCACCATGAGCAAATCAGAATTTACCAATGACTGGTTTGATTTGCCTGTCAAATAAAGTATATGCATTTATATCTCATAAGAAGTAGTAAATCCTGGTTCATTAATGTCTTGGTACTTATAAATATTATGCACTGGAATAATTAAAAAAATATATATATCTTACTTTTGTTAAATAACTCCACTGTATAATGTTCATATTTTTGCTTGACAGACATTTCTGCACATAATACAGATATGTCTTTTCTATGAAATATCTGAGTTTACCTTTAAGCCATTTTCATTCAGTACAGCAAGTAACTTTTTTTTTCTTAAAGGTATAGTTACATACATGTCCCAGATGTTTTAAAGTAGGCAGCAAATGTTTCTTGGTGTCTGCTAAATGAATCTTTTCTGATATGAATTGTAGTTTACCAATACTACATTGATCTTGTTTAGTCAGTCTAACAAATTTCACGGTTATTTCTGGAAATGAAGTATAATATTCACTAAGAATGTGATGGAGTCCATGGTATATGTTGTATGTTCCAGGAACTTTAACTGTTTTAAATGTATCCAGGCATATCCATCCATCAGTACTCCATACTTATAAATATAATATTGTCTGTTGTCTTACTAGACTGTACATGTTTATAAATATTAGGTGATTATAATGTGCTTGTAGATCTGACAGTTTTGTTTTGTTAGTCTGGCTGTCTGTCTGTATTTATAATATTTAGTGGACATGCACATTTCTCACATACCTGGAAATCTCTGCACATGTACATTCAAATGCAAATGTGATGTTTGCAGTACGTGTACATTGGCAAAGATGTACATATATGTGTTTGCTGACACATGTGTACACATCCATGTGACACTGCATATGCCCATACACATTTTTGTAACTTTGGCTACACATTTTGTAGTAAAGCACATGTCTGTAGGCATACAAAGTGGATTGTGTAACAAATGTACATTCACATATTCACCTCATGCCTGTTTGGTCATTATGCTGCTAGAATGGGGTTGTATGTGAGTGGTACTATCTGTGACATATTTTACCCCACAGTTTTTGGTTACATTGACGCCAACCAGGTAGATATTGATATGCACACATCACGTTATTCTATTATGCTACCATATGTCACCATATTATCATACATACATTACGACGTTTCAGTCCATTTTGCATGGTACGTGCTACACCTGTTATGTGCACATAGTACAGCTATAATGTGCAGATGACTGGTATGCTGAAGTCATTGGGCTCAACTGTACAACACTATTTCAGGTGCTACTTTATGTGGAAGTGTTACATGCCTGCTTTGGTGAAAAATGATCTGCTACCGATTCATATCAAATGAATGACTTTATTTACATCATTTCCATATGCTCACATGTGCATGATTATGGATTTATTCACACACACACACACACACACACACACACACACACACACACACACACACACACACACACACACACACACATATCTATCTGTCTATCTATATCTATAGCTATATATATATATATATATATATATATATATATATGTGTGTGTGTGTGTGTGTGTGTGTGTGTGTTTGTGTGCGTTTGTCATGGTCACCTGCCAGGCACTTTTAATGTTAGCCAACTACAGTCAGACTATGTCATATGACAGTCAGTAATGGGCATTTTTTGATATATTTACATTTTTATTTTTGTGGTACAGATCTTTACTACTAGCTACTCCTTCTAGACTTCCAGAGTGAAAAGCATTTTAAAAGAAGTGGTTTTAAGCTTCTATTTTGCATACTGCAGTCAGTCATCACCATTAGTTTGTTTGTGTGCCTAGGTATAAGGCTTATGACTACAGGGCCGGTGTAAGCATTTTGGGGGCCCCCAGCCAATGTCAAGTTGGGGGCCCCCTGGGCACTTTCAGTCTAAGTATCACTCTGTCACTGCCACCACTTCTATCCATCTTTTTAGTTCATGCTGCAGGCTTTTAGGAGTAGTACACACAGACTGACCTGTAGCTACAATGATCTTATTACAACAGACATACATACCACACTGTGTTGGCCCATCTCACAAAGGGACATTTTACAGTTACTGGCATTTAGGCATAACAAGGATACATTACAACAACTCTATGTACAGGGGAGAACTAATGTGCAATGGAACCCTAGGCACTGCTTACTGTTTCAGCCCCTGCCACACATTCTCCAGAGTTTCCCCTATGTTGGGCTTCCCACTTATGCACAATACTTTTTTCTTCTTCCATTTCTCACATTTTACCTTTTTTCTTCAGCTTTTACAAGAAGCCATAACTTTATATATGCTCTAAAGTGCTTTTAAGTTTATTTTTTTTTGCCCAATGGTGGCTTGAACAGAAATGATGATTAAGGAAAGAAATTCAATGTTGCTGTTCAGCTTTAGTTTTCCTTCCGTCTTTTCAATATACTTTCTTGACCAAGACAGCACAATAATAACCATTTAGGAAATAACTCAGTTAAGCCGGTGCCCCCAGAAGCTAGAGCATTTCACAACCTTTTAATCCAAAAGTGGCCAAAACAAAAATCGTGAGTAAGAAAAAAGAATTTCAGTCTTATTTTTTTCTTTCAATGAAGACAAGTTGTATCCAAGGCTTAAAATTCAAAGCTGACAAAAATAGTAGCTCAAAATAAATTAACAAGTCAATTGTTGTGAGGATACATAGAACATGTATGGGAATACTGCCTGCCTCCCTAATCCTCCCAAAAAGACAGTCACTGCCTATGCAACCCTCTGGTGTTAGATTGGGATGAAAGCAGAGATTCAAATGGCCACAGTCATATATTTCAAGTGACTTCTGAAATACATACATAGCATGCCTACTTACTCTTCGAACCTAACCCCCAAAGGCAACCAGCTGTATATGTGCTTGATGTTTGATTGTGAGGAAAGTGAAAATAAATAATGATTGCAATAATGTATTTGCTGCTACCAGGCAGTACACTGCCCTACAGGAGCTAAAGTAACTTTCTTTGTATACCTCTGAGGTCTGTTAGAAAAGTTAAGGAAATGATAACTACACAATCCCCAGCACCCTCATAACCTACGGTAAATTTCTGTACACAAGCATCTGAGCAGGGATGTTTTAGAATGTTTGTGGTTGAGGACAAAGGCTACTATCAGTTTTATCCTAACAGGGTCATATCATAACTCCATTCAGGCTAAAGAGTGCAATCAGAAAATGAAAGCATTTTTTTTCTCGTCATTTTTCCTCAACCAAAAACAGCTTTTTTGGGGTCCCCACAGTCAAGGATGATTAAGGGAGCCTCCTGTATCCATTTATACAGTTTAGGGAGTGGGGGCCACCAGATTCCTAGAAGATCTAAGTGTCTGAATGCTCTGTGATATATTTTATGCTTTGCTTTTGAAATATAATCACTTGTTAGTTACATTTTTATTGATACCCTGAAGAATAATGTGCGTTCCGGCATTATTGGATATGTGCATTGATAAAAATCTGTGATATTTTTTACACACACACACACACACACACACACACACACACACACACACACACACACACACACACACACACACACATACACACACACACCACAGCAATGCTAATTTTGTACTTATTTCAGCAAGTACATTGTACAACACTAGTACTGCTACACAAGATCAGTGACTGCGTTTAGCAGTCATCAAACAGCAAGAGGGATAAGTCACTTTTATTTACCTCAGTGAGGAGTAAATTACTACCTATCACTATCCCTGATTTCACAGATATTCCTGATTTTGTCTCATAATTTTGCTCTGTCACAATAAATCCAGTCATCAGATTTTTGTACTTATTGTCTAAAAATGCATGTTGATGCAAAATGTGTTATTATAGTAACTTTTTAAATGAATTAGAGTAATATATAAAATGTGTTCCTCATTTTGAGACTTTATTATGCTATTATTTTTATCACTGAACAGAATTCTTCAGCAAAGATGTTGAGAGTTACAGTATCAGTTGTTCTGCCAGTATGTATAAAAACTTTGAAGTAGAAACCATTTCTGAAGATTAGAAGCATCAGCTCTTCTTAAACTCCACAGTTTGCAATGAGATCGGTTACCCTGGGCTGCTGATCTCTGTAGTGCTTACTTTGCTTATGTTCATTACAGCTTTGTCCTAACAGGGTCATATCACAGTCCTGTTCAGGTTAAAGAGTATAACTGAAACTTAATACATTTTTTCTCCTCATTTTTCCCCAACCAACAGCAGTTTTTGTGGGGCCCCCACACAGTCATTGATGATTAAGGGGCCCCCTCCAGGCACAGTTATTGCTGGTACCTAAAACTGGCTATGTTGTTAATTTTAGTGAAGATGATGTCCACCATCAGGGCTTAACCTAGGCCGGGGCATTATGTCATTGGTAAAATATTTAATGAAATTGTAAAGCTTGTTACTTGACAAAATACTGTTACTATAACTAAAGATGTTTGAATTTTGAAGGAGATAAATATGAGTTATTATTACTTACCTGCTTTATTAAGTATACAAGATTGATGTACTAGCTTTTGTTGGTTTGACAGACATGTTACAAAATATCAAGATAAGATAACTTGCTGTGGTTGGGGCTGGTGCCTAAAACCGGCTATGTATGACTAAGCATAACTATGCAGTGAGCTAAGTGATGTTTCTTCAGTTCACATGCTCAATAGGTACAGTTTGCAGACTAGATTATCAGTCATGCAGATCACTTCTACTGTATTTTGATTACACTTTGTGAAGTCTGCATATTAGCCCTATGTCCATGTAGGTTTACAGTAGGTGCTCCATTATCCTTCCATATCATAAAGACATAGGTGAACTGGCAATCCTCCAAATTTCCTTTTGGTGGGCATGCCATGTATGACTGAGTATGCAAGCAGTTGTGTGCGTTTGTGTGTGTGTGTGTGTGTGTGTGTGTGTGTGTGTGTGTGTGTGTGTGTGTGTCTGCATTTTTTATCAGAGTGCGTGTGTGCAAGTGTGTATGCATGCTTGAAGTGTGTGTGTTTGTGGGCATGCTCTTGTGTATGTGTATGTATGGATTGTGTGTGTGTGTGTGTGTGTGTGTGTGTGTGTGTGTGTGTGAGTGTGTGTCTGCATTTTTTATCAGAGTGCATGTGTGCAAGTGTGTATGCATGCATGCATGTGTGTGTGTTTGTGGGCATGCTCTTGTGTATGTGTATGTATGGATTGTGTGTGTGTGTGTGTGTGTGTGTGTGTGTGTGTGTGTGTGTGTGTGTGTGTATGTGTGTGTGTGTGTGTGTGTGTGTGTGTGTGTGTGTGTGTGTGTGTGTGTGTGTGTGTGTGTGTGTGTGTGTTGCATCTTAGTATTCTAGGACTGGTTGTCCTACCCTTTAAGATTAATTTTTAGTGCTTTATGCCTATTGTGTTCTGGCACAGGCTCTAGCTCACCGCGACCCTGAACTGGATCAAGTGAATTAAAGGAGAATGATTGAAAGAGTTAATTTATTAATGATTGAATCAATTGTACCATTGCTTGTGGATAGAACGTTGCTTAGCCAGGGGAAAAAATCAGTTTCTTTAACTTTTAAAAAGTTTATTAGCAAGGTACTGATCTAACATAAAATATTAAAGGTTTTTGTGCCAAAAATTCCTCTTGGCATAGAATACAGTTTTCAGTCTGTGAGCCTCTGTTGCTCATAGTATTTACATGTTGTCATGGAACTTCTGATGGGATTGCAAAATGTAGTAATTATGTAGGAAATAATACTCCTTATGGCTTTTATAATTCCGGTCATACTTCTGCAGACTGCTTCAGAATGTTTAGATCATTCCCTCACACTTTTGGATTGCTCCTCATCAAATATGTGGCTTTCTGGCAAATCATTGAGGACTGAAGTCATTAAATAATGACAAACATTTGAGTGTCAATTCATATATTTTAGAAAATGCATGCTAGTTCAAAACCTGTTATTCCAACAACTTTCTAAGTGTACAAGAGCAATATATAAAATCTATGATTTGGGGCCTTTAACCCTCCATTATTTTTGGCTTTGTCCAGAATATAGTTTTAAATACTATTCCTGAGATTTAAATTAAATAGCAAACATTACAGGTGTTCTGAGGAAGTATTTCATGCAGAGATAATCACAGCAATTATCAACAATTATTTTCCTAGTCAGGTGCTATTCACTGCATTATGTTTCTGCTGGTAAAACAGACTAGCATCTAATGTAGCCAGCAAGCTGAATCATAACATGTTTTTTCAGTTGACCATCTCTTACAAATATTGCAGCCGTGAAATAAATGGCTTGAATTTGGAAGGTAATAGGTCTTTCTGCAAACTGCACAGATGTAACTGATTTCGTTTGTCTGTATGAATATTAGGAGTAGTTAATTGTAGCTAATTATAAAATTACTTCCATGAATCAGCATTACAATTTGTTTCAGTAACTGTAACTGCAGCATAAACATACAGCAGCATGTGAAGTTTCTTTTGACAAAGTTGAGCGTATATTATATTTTATCTTTGGGCAGTGTGCATTTCTTTTTCTGCACTAACTTAATAAGCTCATACTTTTCCTCTTTCTCTCACACCCCACCACTAACTACAGTTCCTCCTCTGTCCGTTTATCTTCCTTCTCATTTCCATAACTTCTCCTTTCACATCTCTCTTATCACCAATGCTTAAGCTACATTACTACTTGCCTGTCTGTAAATTATTATTAACCCAAAAAACACCTCAGTTTGATCTTTTATCTGCAGCCATTAACTGTTATTGTATTTCATTTTACTATTCAATAATTAACCAATTTAATGTTCATTTCTCTCTTGTTTCTTGTGTTAAAATGCTGTGTTAATGGGGCAAATATTTACAAATCATGTAAAATAACTCATGTATAGATGTTTTTACCCTGCTATTCTAAATATGCATCATGTGTAACTTAAATGTGGAGCTTTTCTCCCTGGGCCTACACTGAACTGGGTTTTACCCAGTTGGACTTTTCCCAGTCAAAAAAGACAAATAAATGTAATGTGTGTGCGTGTGTGTGTGTGTGTGTGTGTGTGTGTGTGTGTGTGTGTGTGTGTGTGTATATATATATATATATATATATATATATATATATAGATAGATAGATAGATATATATATATATATATATATATATATATATATATATATATATTTTTTTTTTTCATGTTTATCATTAAATGTTGGATATTCATGATACCAACCATCAAAAGAACAAACATTTTAGATGGACTCTAAAATTATTGAAAACAAAAATTAAGGTTTTTTTTTGTACCACAGCAAGCCCCCCTGCACCCCCACATAGCCTACTAATTATATATACCGGCTCAGAGATTGCAGAACAGCGGGGTAATGGCAAATTCCCTTACCCTAATGCACCACAGTCTATTACTAAACACTTGCAGCAAAAACTCCGTTGAAAACGATGTTCGCTCATAATGTTATTTACAGCCTGAAAAATATTTGCTTATATGAGCATTTGATGTTACAGTCTACAAGCATTTTTTCATATGTTTGTATATCTTTGGAATACAAAGAGGTCTGGAAGATGACACAACATATTTTGTACGTTTAGGGAGCAAGTTTCTTGAGTAGTGACAAAGCCAGAAGTCACAAAACAATGCCTTTAATCCTGTAGAACAAGATATTTCAGGCATCACACAAAGCAGACCACTCCACGAACATTCCATTTGTCGATTTTTTTTCATTGCCTTTATGATAGAGTAATTGTTTGCACTGACTTCAAAATGCAATGCAAAATGTCTTAGATTCTGTTAACCTGAGCTTTAACTAGTTTATGTAGGATTTTATGATCAGACTAGTTCTTTTCTATATCTTTTGATCTAAATTATTATTATTATTATTATTATTATTAATTTATTGTTATTGTTTTTACATTTTTGTAGTGTCAGTTCAATGTTTAATGCATTTTAGTATTGTAGTCAAAGATATGACAGAATGTGTTTGTCATACAGTTTAGCATTTTTTAGATAATTTATGTTTGGTCAGTTTTGATAGTTATATTCATGTGTATGATCTTTCTTTTTTAAACCAAAACATAATTTATGTGCAATGCAACATACTAAAGAAACATAACCAGCATGTAGAAAAACACATTTTCATTTTAAACAGTAATCAGCAATGTAAGCACCAGTCAGTGTAAACCTGAGCTCTAACTAGGATGGGGTGAAGGGTGTAGCTGCCTTGGGCACAAGCTCTCATGAAGGCACAGTCAACAAGTACTGATGGTACTTAGAGCATTATCAGCATTTCTTTCTGGAAGCCAAAAATGAGTGCTCATATTACATTTGCTATCTGCTTTTTCAGCTGAAGCACTCAGATTTAATTTTTTTTCTTCCTCAACTCTGAGTTGGTGGTGATGCCAGTTTGTGAAACCACACAGAATGCCATATGACCTAGCTACAGTTCTGGTGTAAACAGTGGTAGGTAAACAATATGATAGCAGCAACATTTTTTTTCTAATACAATGTGCATTCATTATAATGTCTCAACACCAACACGTGGAACATAACATCAATCCTAATGCAATAAATGATGTCAGCATGAATGCTGATTTTGTTTGCTAATATCCCACTCATCTGGAGATTTCTAGGTACAGTTACAATGAGCTTGATTTAAACACTCCCACAGACCAGTCATTGAAAAATGGATCCCAGATGTATTAACATTTCAGAATGCCTCTTCATCTAAGCTGTGATTGCATATCCCAGTCTAATAGTTTGCCTCTGCAAATTGCCCTTGTCAGTTTTCATCTCTGTAAATGGCTGGACTTGCAAAGTGATTCACTGTGTGTTCTCATGGGCATGTCTGCCTGCATCAGTTATGCCATTAACCCTTAAGAGGTTATTGATTTTTGGATTAGTTAATGTAAACCACATACCAATAAAGTATGGGAGGGTTTATTCTCTAAAGGATTTGTAAGAAGACATCTGTAATACTTGCTCATACCCCATGCACTGCTGCTAGTCCCAAAACCTAAATTTCACCCTTACTTGGACAGCCTATAATTCAAACTCCTCTGCCATGCCAAACCCTTTACTAATATTTCTACTGGGGGCTTAATGACTCTTTTGTACTAACATACAATTATGTATATGATTACAGTTTTGATGCATACACAGAGTAATATCCTGTAGGATGTGTCATCTGATGCATCCCAAAGATCACCAAGAAGTCATTCATATTAACTCTAACAACAGCTTGTCCTTCCACAACAGTACAAAATATGGATGCTTAGCTTTCAGGTGTCTGCTTTCATGCAGCTCTGGATGTCCAGTAATAGGGAGTACATCAAAAGGATTTCCCAAAATCCAATCATCTAGTAGGAAAGAAGATAAAGACTGCATCCTTTAAAACAATAGTCCTCACATCCCAGTTATTGTGCTCTTTGTAGGGACCCCAAAAAATGTCCCATGACTATTTGCAAGTTCCACTTAAATTTGTCAACCAAAGAATGCATTTGGTTTCCCAGTAAACCTAATTCCCAACAGCTTTTAAACATACATGGTTTCATTAAGGAATAGAGTAGATGCATTCCTGCTTTAAGTTCACCCATTGATATAACAGCTGAAGAACAAACTCTGCATGGTTCAGGGCATGCATATTTATTAATGTCCAGGTATGTTTAAAGTCCTGGGTCCACTCTTGTTCGGCATCTACTTTTCTGAAGTACAAGCAAACACAGGAGGGTTATGGCTGACAAAGTTTGCAGATGACTGCAAACTGGGCGCCATAGTCGAAAACACATCTGACACAGATATCCTTCAGAAGGGCCTGACAGAAACGGATAACTGGTGCCAGAGCCATGGCCTAAAGTTAAACGCCAAGAAATGCATAGTCATACCCTTCAGGAAAAACAAGGTTACCCCTAGCTACCATATAGGTGGCAATCCACTGAGCACAGAAGAAGTCATCAGGGATCTGGGGACCCAGGTTGACAGTAGCCTTCGCTTGACACTCATGTTGCTAAAGTAGTTAGGAAAACCTTCTACATTGCCCACCTGATCATGAAGGGATTCACATCTAGATCAAGGGAGGTCATCGTCCCCCTGTACTCATCACTCATTAGACCTATGATTGAGTACAATGCCCCATTCAGAATGTATCTGACCCGACACCTGCAGCAGCTGGAAAGGCCCCAAAAGTTCCTCACCAAAAGGATAAAGGGTCTCAAAAATATGTCTTATGCTGCCCGACTGAAAGAACTCCAGCTCTATTCAGTCTCATACCGCTTGCTCAGAGGTGACCTGTGCCTGACATATAAGGCCATGTCAAACCCAGATTTGATGAATATGCTTCACCTCAAAAAATCTAGATCCCTCAGAACCACAAGGGCGGGAGACTTAAACCTTGACACGGTTATTAATAGAACGTGTTGGAGGGACAAATTCATCACCCAGAGACTCCCTATGCTGTGGAACAAAATCCCGGTACATGTGAGGCAGAGCACCTCGCTGGCCTTGTTCAAGAGGAATCTTGACCAATGGATGGGAGATCGCAGATATATAATGGATGGGAGATCGCAGATATACCCCAGGGATTACTTCAGTGTCACTGCTTGACAGAGGCACAGCAAAATAATAGGCATAGTTTTATTCAAACTAAAGGGGTGGCGAAAGCCACATAACTATGGGCTAGGCTTATAAATGCCCTTGGGCAGATAACCTAGTATGAACCTATGAACCTATGAACCTATCCCATATCTTCCATTATACCCCAGGCTGACAAAATGCCAAATTATACTGTCTTCTCCTTCCCATCTCACATTAATTAAAAGATTAGTTTCTAAATTTCTGACATCTAGTATGAACTTAACAGAAGAAGAAGAGTGTGAAGAGTTGTGCAGAAAGTTGAGGGTATTAAAATATCCTGATAGCATGTACACTGCCTTTCAACAATAAATCATCTGGAACCATGAATTGCTCCACACAAAGAGGCAATCCATGGCAAGTTACCTCTTTAGAGATACCAAGATATTTGGAAGTGATATTGCACCTTCCAAAGCATAGGGGAGTACTTCTCACTTTCATTCTATCTGCAGAGAAATTCACTGCAAAGAATCCAGTCTTACATTGGTTAACTTGTATCCCACAGGTTGGCAACACTTAGGTAAAGGAGCATCTCATGCATGAACTGCCCATGGTTCCATAATTAGAGACAATTGACTGCAAGCAGCACTTGTTTAAATCTATACCCTGAATGCCCAAGCTCTTAATCTACTCCTGTCTTACTGACACATAAGCCCATGCCTGTATGGCCAACAAAAATAGAGCAGGAAAGAGTGGACAGCCCAATGTGTCCCCTTGGAGACTAAATACATGTGAATGAGTGCAGTTATTAAAGAATCTGGCCACCATTTGTTAGAATATTGTTTTTGTTTTTTGTATCCATAAATCCTCTGTGCACCTCAGGTACTTTTTTTTTTTTTTTTTTAGAAAAAGTGAAGTATGTCACAGATGAGTCAGGAACCTCCTCAGTCAATCCAGTCAATCCAGCTCTGTGATGCATAAGTATAAAACCCTGACTACATCTTAGATCATCCAAATTTGTCTAGCAACTTGGGTGTTGAAAGACCCATGTGGGTGAGGACTAATGTGAGTGGCCAGTGCTGGTCTAATCATGCCTGGGGAGGAATAGGTTGCTGTAGTCAGCTTATGGTCATCATGAGGCTTGCCAGTTGCCAAACATGGCCAGGACTGAAAGTGTGGATATAGCTCTACTAAGCTTGAGACAGTAGACCTGTGTAGTGTGTGTGTGTGTGTGTGTGTGTGTGTGTGTGTGTGTGTGTGTGTGTGTGTGTGTGTGTGTGTGTGTGTGTGTGTGTGTGTCTCTGTGGGTGTGTTTGTGTGTGCATGAGGAACTAAAAGCACAAAAAAAAACAAAGCAAAACTGTGGATGCACAGATGATAGCATCTGCAATCAATTTTCTTTCTAAATGGAACAAATGGACTGGGAATAGCTCTTGTTCCATGGGGAATGAATGAGACAATAGATTACAAGGAAGACTGATATCTTACAGGCACCAGAACAGAGAAAAACCCTGAGGGCTCTGCATTATTATGATCAGGGCTCTCAAATTATCTGTGCGTGCGTATTTGGTCTAATAGATCCAAAGCAGACCTGCTCTTGGCTGATAAGTAAGGGATAACAACCACTGAAGCCATCTTGCCAGTGCATTAGCATAAATCTTAATATTATCATAACATAAAGAAATTGGACAGTATTTTACTACCTGGTATTTTTCTTTAGCAGGCTTGAGCCAAACAGTTATAAGTGAACTTGCCACTTCAAGAGGAAAAAGGCTTTCATTTGCAATGAATGGCACCACATCATCAGCACCAGGGTCACATGGTGCTCAGGATGTATTTTAATACCTCATCAAGGCCATCTAGTTCAGGAGCTTTCTTGGTCGGCTTACTGCTGATGCTGTGTATAATTGGTTTGGATATCCCCAACACTGACTGCTCATTCAGCCTCAGCAGTTTGGCTTTATCCACAATGCTGTGCATTGCCAACTACTGTACTTCTGAAGGGATAGTTTCCTCTTTGCAAAGTGCTTTATAAATTAAAGTAACAAAAAAATGCTTAAAAATTAGCTGAAAAGTGAAAAGCATTTATTATAGCATTAAACACTTTTTTCTGTATAAGACACACATACACACTCTCTCTCTCTCTCTCTCTCTCTCTCTCTATATATATATATATATATTTTTTTTTTTTTTTATGGGATAATGGTTTTTACTAGGCATTTGGCTCAGAATCAAGTATACCAGCCTGTAAATGCTGTCTGGTTAAGTGACTTACTTAGAGCCACACAGTTAGGCAGTGGAGGCTGAGGGAATCAAACCCTGGACCACTGGAAATAGCTTGTTGACAGCTCCTTAATCCTATGTGCCAGTAGGCAGGCAAGCTACATCATTATTAGGAGCCCAGTCAATTCAGATTTCACTGTTTGCTTCCAATAGCTATGATGGCTTGTGTATACAGGCCATGTCTTCATTTAAAGATGTTCATAAATTCCTCATGGATGGATTTAAAAAGAACTAGAACTCAATTTTGTTTTATGTGGCATAGGAACTTGTTCCATGGGTAGGGTTTCCTAGGCAGAGAAGACATATCTATTAAACAAAATAGATCTGATTATAACACAATGAACATTTAGGTCATTAGAGTTATTGCCAATATTTCCAGTTTTTCATAAATGCAAGACTGTTTTTTTTTCAATATCCTGTAGAGCAAGCAGATATTGCTGTATAAGACCCGACAAGAGAAAGAGTAAAGTGAAAGGCTTGTAGATAGCCTGTGTATATTAAACAGCTGATACCTGAGATTGTCTTGGTTAAGTAGCACTGTAGCATTTCTAGTGGAGAATTTATATGGATACACAGGACACATTGAATTCTATTTTTGGCCTAATTCGAGATGCGAAGAGGTATACAAGAACCTTCTTGGATCTGGAGGATAAGCCTTTTTGTAATACGTTTGTCTAGGTCGAAATCTGGTCAGAAGAGAGGTCCAGAGTTCATTGTCCATGAATATTCCTAGGCCTATAATAACATAATCAGTTTTGATGTGGGGGGTATATTTTATGTGGTAGGTGCAAGGGTGTTCTTATTTCCCAAAGAGTACTGCTCTGCATTTTTTGCATTAAGCCTGATGTCATGGTCATGACACCAGGCACTAGTGTGGTTTATACCTTCTTGGATGATATGTGCATCATTTGGAGAGTTAATGACAGCACTGACATTGCAGTCATTTGCAGACTTTGCGAGCTATTGACCCTTGGCATCAGCCTTGACAAAAAAGAAGTGTACGCTGAAGGGGGAAGAGCCCATTATGAAGTTCTGTGTGATACCTTTACTGTGTTTGCCATTTTGCTGTCCAAATGATTACACTCAGGTCAACAGTCTTGTATCAAAGTACTTAACAATTGCCAGGTTGGCAATGTACAATGACTGCCCATATTAAGGTGCCTCATTCCCACCACACCAGTTAAAGAGCACAACCAGATTCAATAAACATGACCTAGCATTTTCTAAGCCAAACTGATTTGGTTTGACGGACAGCATGATTTCCATTATGACATGTTCCATGACTTTAAGATAATAATTGGCATGACTAATTAGTCTATAGTTCCCAGGGTCATGGTAGGGCACCCCTTGAGTAGGGAGACCACAATGGCTGATTTACAAGCTTCAAGCAAATATGCAGGGAAGGCACTAAGAATAGGTATGTTCAGAATGGAATACATGAGGCTGTGATTATTGTTGTCTAAAAGACAACTTGGTGCTGTCAGGACACATACACATACTAGTGTTTCCCATTTTGAAAACAGGGTTCAGAAGAAATTACATGGGAGGTGGGAATTTTTGAGGAGGAAAATAATGCAATATGGAAGAGTAGAGAGAAATTAGAACTGGATTTGTGCACAAGTATATTAAAGATGCGCTCTGAGGTAGAACACTTTGTACCTTTTAAATTAGGTTCTGCACAATATCAGATATTGTTTCTCAGATTCCTATCCCGCCATTACCTGGAGTGATGCCAAAATAGAATGACAAGATAATTGGCTTTAGTTATTGAATTAGTAACTGTTGCCATTCAAGATGAGATGGTTGGCAGACCCTCCTACTTTGCAGAGGATGGTCTGCACCTCTTTTACTTGGGCTTTTGTTTTCTGCCTAAACCATTTCATGCCCCACATAGTACCCTTTTAGGCAAAGTGTGCCTACTCAACATTTATATATAGCAAATTCCATCTAAGACCACATTAAGGTTTAAGGCCACATTTATAACTGGGGAACAAAATGTATTCCTTTGTGTGTTAAGTTTCTCTTTTATTTTAATTTTCTGACTTTAGTACTCCAACACAGAGACTTGTTTTTACATTTGCCATCATACCTGTGATAGATGGGGACAGATGCTTCAATGCAGGAATTAAGATGACAAATAAAAGCAATGATATAAACAGCTACTTTTTTGTTGGATGACTGGAGAAAAACTTAAATTTTAGCAGGTCATCTGAGATTGCTAGGAAGCTGGCCTTAGACCAAGCCCTGAATACAGTAGCATCAGATGGAGGCATGTAATGGGTTCTTGAAGAGACAGGATAACCCGCAGTAGACTTTAGATAGGGAGAAGGCAGAAGACTTATATGTTCTTCAGAACAAGCAGCAACAAATTTCCGCATGAAACAGAACATTTAGTAAAACACCACATGACCCACAAAACAACCATGAAATCATTAGTTAAAACACACCCAAACCAAAGGGTAAAAAGGTCACACAGGCAAACCACTTAGTTAAAAATTAGAACTATCAAAACTTATTATGACTGTACTCTCCTTTAAAAATGCATCTGGTGAACATAATATACTACCTTCCTTCAGTCATAATGACATGCCATTTCCAGTTAGATCACTACCATAAATATCATCCTCAAGTGATATTTTCTATGTAAACAGGACAATGTAATGCTGTCTCTAGACAATTACTGCCCATATGCTGTTTTTTTTAATCATGTAATTCTCTTCAATTAATAGGTACATATAACGATACTGTGCATTTGTTTCTGACTTCTAACTAAATGCCATTAATCAGACAATATTAAAATTCTACCTAAAGCCGCATATATGATTTCAATATGTTAATAGTTATTCTGTAAAACAATTGCTACTAATTTCTACATGTAAGTATTGAGCGTTTCCACATTCTGTGTACACATTGCCACTAAATGCTATTTTTATTTTTTAAATGCTTAATTTAATATAATTTTTCACAAGCTTTTCTCTTTAGGCCACCAGTGAAAAGGTGTTTCACAATCAGTTAGACTTTCTTGATAAACAAAAAGGAAGTAAGTGATAGACAAACAACTAACTAATTAGCTAAATGACTAAATAAATATCTTTGGACACTGATGAAAAGGAAACAGTGAAACCCATGAAGCTTATCATAAGTACAGCCTATATTATGCTGAAATTCCTAAAGCCAGAAACACTGTCATAATGAATTCAATTTACATAAGAAAATACTCTCCAGATTGTGTTCAAAATTATGGACTTATCAGTTTGCTTTCTTACACTAGTAAAATACAAAAAAAGGGAACTGAAAGTGTTGTTTGAAGAATTTGATGCTTTAAGGCAAATTAATATCTATCAACATACAAATGAAAAGAATATGTCAATAGAATATGAAAATCCTACAAAATCAATCTAGTGGTCATGATCAGTGTGTAACTTAGTAGGCAGTACTTGCCCCCTGTTTACTGAGTTATCTGACAGACCTAATAATTTCCCAAAATATTGTACTACTGTTTCTAAGCTGACAACTTAAAATGGTAAATTTACAAGCACTCAACAAATAAAACAACTGGGATGACTTAAACAACATGGTAATAAAGGAAGATAAGGCTAGACTAATGGTCTTTAGTAATAAATATGGATGATAAATATTTTATTTTAAATTAGGCTGTTGATTGTTAGTGTATGCCATAACTTCACTATACTAACTGACAGCAAACTGAACTTGATAATGTTGACATTAATATACTAACTTCATGCATCCACAGGAGAATGTAGCATGTTAAAAAGGTGTATTTGAAATCCCATATAACCATAAAACGTTTAGTAAGGCCAAAATGAAATATGGGTGCCTGCTTTATAGGATCATAGGATCATAGGACATTACTAGGCTATTAGCCCTGAGGACCTTATAAGCCTAGCCAAGAATTCAACCCATGTTTATACAAGTCAGCACCCAGAGCCCCTGTCCAGCAGGGACACAGGTGGAATCCCAGGAGTGTATTTTCTGTTTCCCATCCAGTTATCTAGGTTGCGCTTAAAAAGGGATAATGAGGTACTCTACTTGATGTGGAGAGGGAGTATATTCCACAGATGGGGGAGTCTCTGGGACACAAATCTGTCCCACCAGCAAGTCCTGTTGATATCACAGACCAGGTTGAGGTCACGCATATGGGTTGCTTGAGTAGAGCTTGACTTGCGGATTTGCAGCAGTCCCATCAAGGCAGGGTCTGAGATTGCTTTGTATGCCAGACAGAGGTCACCTCTGAGGAGTGTGCATAAAACTGAGTAGAGGGACAGGGCTTTTAGCCTATCTGTGTAGAGTAGGTGTTTGAGGCTCTGGATTCTCCTGGTGAGGAGCCTCTGTAGTTTCTCCAGCTGCTGCATGTGCTTTGCGAGGCACATGCCGACAGAGCCATTGTACTCAATAATTTGCCTTATAATGGAAGAATACAGGGATCTTATGACCTCTTTGTCCCCGATGAGATACCCTTACTTATGAGGTGGGCCATGTAGAAAGCTTTCTGTACAATGGAAGCAACATGGTGGTCAAAAGTCAGGTTGCTATCAACTTGGGTGCCCAAATCCCTCACTGCTGATTCTGTACTTAGGACATCGTTATTAATGTGATAATATGTGGGGATGTCACTCTCCCCAAAGGGGATGATGATGCATTTTTTGGCATTCAGCTTGAGGCCATGTTTCTGGCACCAGTCATTAGTTTGGGTGAGACCCTCTTGGAGGACGTTCACATCACTTGGGGAATTGATGACTGCTCCCACTTGCGTCATCTGCAAACTTGTTCAGCCATAGCCCACTGGTTTTGGTGTGCACCTCAGAAAAAGATATCCTGAGTAGCAGAGGCACCAAGACCGATCCCTGGGGTACGCTGCTCATTATGGGTCTACTGCTTGAGGTGGCTTCCCCTATTTTGATTAGGTGGGTTCTATCAGTGAGCCAGTTTGCTACCTATCTGGTAACATCTGGATTGATGCCTAGTTGAGAGAGTTTATCTACTATGCCCAAGTGGAGAATAGTGTCAAAGGCTTTGGCCAGGTCAAGGTAGGTGGTGTGCACCATCTTCCCCTTGTCCATGGCTTTGGTGACTGTCTCAAAGAAGTCGATCATATTTAACAGACATGACCTCCTCTTGACAAAGCCAAACTGTGTGGGGTCAAGTGTTTGGAGGTTGCCAATGTTCCTGTTAATGAGATCCATCATACTCCATTCCATGGCCTTGCAGATTAGGCTAGTTAGGCTGATGGGTCTGTTATTTCCTGGATCAGTGGACTCTCCACCTTTGTGTAAAATGATGACAGTGGCTGTCTTCCACTTGGCTGGGACAAAGCCGCTACTCAGGCTTTGGTTGAACAGGGTGCCTAATGGTGCTACAAGTACATGCCTGAGTTCATGTAGGATGCAGCCTGGGATGTTTTTGAGTCCCATGGAGGCTGTGTTTTTTACTTTTGAGAGGGCTGTGATGACCTGTTCCCTAGAGATAAGTGGTGGGTGGCAGGTACTGGGGATGTCCTGATTTACTGATGGAAGGACAGAGGGGAGAAGTTTTTGCTGACTCTGTCAGCCAGTATATTGGCTATATCTACAGCATTTGTTTATGTGGTGTCCTTGAACACCAGTTCTGAGCAGATCCGGGTGCTTCCTTTGAGTTTGTGGACATATGTGAAGAAGGCCTTATGATTGTCTCTAGTAGATGTGGTCAATTTGGACTTGAAGTTGGATTTAGAGGATTTCACTAGTGCTCTTATTTGATTGTTCAGGCTAAGGAGAAATTGCTTCCAATTGAGCACCTGCTCCTTCTTGGTTCTGGACAGCAATTGTTTTCCTTTTGTTATATAGTTTATTTATTGCAGATGTCCACCAGACAGGTTTACTTTTCCTTGCTGAGGATGATTTTGTCCTGTCAGGTAGTCCTGATTCCATGCATCTATATAAATGCTCATATAGTATTTTGGTGTAGATTTGGACATTGGTGCCATTTCCTACAGTGGGGAAGGGGACTGTGAAGTTCTTTATACCATCCCTCAGGAGGTTGGAATCAGCTTTGGTGAAGTTTTTTTGTCTGATGCTAGCTAGATGGGGGTCAGGAGAGATGGTGACTTTGAAAGTGAGCACTATATGGTCAGATCTTACCAGGGAGGATGATACCATAGGGGTGCTGCAGTGGTTACTCATGCTGGTTAATACCAAGTCAAAGATATTATCCCCTCTTGTGGGGTATCGACTAGCTTCCTTTCACACAAGATATCATTATAAATTAGAAAATATCAAAAAGGGATATATTAAAATCATATATGAACAGAGACTGAAACATGCAGTATTATATTCTATTGAATACAACACAAAGAGGCAGTCTCATTCCTGTGCATACGCTTGTTAAGGACAGCGTTTTGTGGGAATGCTAGGGTTTGTCTAACAGAAAAAAATAGAACTGCTTGCAGGTTATAGAAAACAATGAATAGGATAAACAGAAACATTACTTGGTTTGCAGACAGAGTGAATTATGTGGAACTCTTTACTGAATAATACAATGCTTGAAACTTTATAGGCTTTTAATTTGCAGTAGATGATTGTTGTGATGATGAGCATCAGAATCCTCATATAATGAATGGCACATGACACTAAACAACGGTAAAAAGATGAAAAGATTAAAGAAATAGTTCAGAACTGTTTCCTTACATTATTTCTACTTATATGCAATAACTCCAAGGTTGTACAACTTTGAAGATGTTCAAGCAAGCAGTACTTCTTGAAAGCAAGTGCTTCCTCCCTTCCATAACAAAACCTCTTCAGAATCAAGTTACAGTACCTAGACTAAGGCAAGCACATGATGCACAGTGAAAGAGAAAACATAATTCATCCTTCACCTGGAGAGGAGCAGCTCAGTAAATATCAGTTTGATGAAACAAACCGCAATGTGGTCTAGTCTTTCATCAGCATGTGCAGGTGTAGGTATCGATTTGTAGATGAGGTTAACACATTTATTTTTATTGTATGACTTAATACTTTTACAGTTTGGAGACCTGCCTCCTTCTCAGCTTGATCTGACTTGAGACTCTTTTAAAACCTTCTGCCTGTCACTTTTTTTGCTGGAAAATGAGAGAATACTATCATCAGCCTAGAAATTCAGATCACCTAGTGCCTATAACACACATTGAGTTCTAAAATTTGACAAAGGGGCCGGAACAGGAGCAGATAGATGGCATGCTTTGAAAACATCACCTCATTGGGGGAAAAATACACATCTTGGGATATGAAGAAAACATGTGCTTTAATTTCCAATGAAAATGAAGAAAAGCATTACAATAAAATCTAAACACTGAAAATCAAATAAATGACCATTTTATTTTAAAGCACTGAAAGTTCTGTTATCCTTCAGGATATCACCATCACTCTCCTCCTGACTGTCTTTTTTCAAAAATGGTAGGAGATGCAGATGTACTTGTCGTGTTCCTTTTATTCAATTTGTTTGCCAAAAGTCAACAACGACCAGTGCAAGGACAAAACAGTTGCAGCAAGTGTCTGTGAAGCGTTATATTTGATCTGAGACACACATTTTAATGGGAGCAGTATAGCCAGCGCATCAAAGTTTGGAGTTAGTTTTGTGATGGATCTGAGGTGTAGGTCTGTTAACTTGGATCTGTGGCTGGCTTTGTTGATGTTCATGACGCTGAAGGTCTGTTCACAAAGCCAACATCATTTGCCTTAGATTTGGAACATCATTGAGTGAGAAGTCATTTAGTTTCAGAGAGCTGAACTTCTTTAAGGCAGGGTCAGACTGAAGGTCGATCAGTTCGAGCTAAGCCTCTGGAGCTGTTTCGGGGTCTTGTGACAGAGAAAAGGCCACCAATTGAAGTGACTTGTCAATTTTGTCAAATCGCAGAATTCTCCATGCAGTGCATCCAGTGACTCACTGTATTTCTTTACTTTTGCTCCGGCCTCTTTCAGCGTGGCTAGTCTAGGAAAATAAGTGAATGACTTGTTCAAAATCTGCCTGGAGAATAAAGCCAGCTTGGATTTGAAGGCTTTCACATTTGTGTACATGTCATGCACAAACTGCTCCTTCCCCTGCAATTTCACGTTGAGCTCATTCAAGTGTGAAAATACGTCTGTAGCAAATGCAAAGCACACATCCAGCTCTTGTTGCTCAGCTCAGGAAATTCATCAGTCTTAAATCTCCTCTTTGAGCTCCCACACTCATTGAAACACTTTGCCCAAACTCAACCAGCGGACACGGGAGTGATAAAGCAGGTCCTGGTGATCCGCATCAGTTTCCTCCAGGATGAACTGACGGTGCTGAAGTCCCCAGTTTCACCACAGGATTCAAAACATGATTCAGCTTTAACACCGATTTACATAGAGATTCCTGGTGGATGATGCAGTGGAGGAAAATGACATCCTGGTCAGGGTTTTCATCTTTCACTTTATTCTGGATTCTCCTGAGATCCATCAGCTTCATGTTTTCAATGGCAGCAGACAGCCAACTGGCCTTGGTACTTGACTCCTGAATGACATCAAATTAGCTGCCACCTTCTTAGCAGCAGCTTCCCGTCTTTTGTTGAGAGCTTGCTAGCATAATTAGCATATTATACTCTTTAAAACCGCCACAGTTTCTTGGCATATCAGGCAAACATCAGATGATCGGTGTTCAGTGAAAAAATATTTAGTTGTCCACCTTATTGAACACTCGACATTCTCTGTCCACTTTCCTTTTCTTGGGTCCGCTCATCTTCATAGAGGAAGTGCAAACATGGAGTAATAGGCCTACGCTTCACCTCAACAAAGCCAATATATCTACCATCTAGTGAGGAAACATCAGAATTGGAAATAAAACATTAACAAGGTTAATTTATTAAATTTTTTCAAGTTTTAGTTTGCCCATGCCTGGCCTATAATATTAATTAAAACACAGGTGCCCAGTAGGAAGATAGCTGGAATAAAGAAGCTGAACCACGACAAAGTAAAATCTTCTTTTTTAATACAAAATGGTGAGTGCTTTCGCAATGGTAACCATTGCTTCATCAGACAGCTCACTCAAACAGCAACAGCACTTAAATACTTTAATTCATTACTAAAACAACCAATCTTACCTCTCAAAGTTAATTCAGCACTCAGGAATCAATTAATTACTATGGTTACGTTTTACCCTTAGTTAATTGCTGAAGTAAAAAAAAAACACATTTAAAAACCACATGCGCAAAATGTAAAAACAAGAACATGTGGATGAATATAAGTAAAATACATAAAAAGTCAATGAATAAATACATATACTCAGGTTCCCCATTTAGTAACTGCTTGTGTGTATGGGTATAAGCATAAAAATATATGTACATTTATATAAAAATATAAGCAGTACACACTTAACAACTTAATACATATACTCTACCTAATAAATACACATGCTGTCCACCTAGTAAATACATATGCTTTAAACATACATCTCAACAAATACTTGTCTTTAGTGATATCTATGCTAGAAGCAGCTCAAGAAATACTGTCGTATTGACCCAAAGCCCTGCATGTGTATATGTAGTCTTCTCTTGTTAAGATAGTATTATTATTATTTATTTTATTTTAACCTTCTAGATTTTGGCACTGGCTTCAATGGAACACTATCATTCAAACCCAAACCTCAGTGTGCTCCTAAATGCAAAATCCATTTTACTTCCATATTTTCAGTAGTATTGACTATGTCCCCCATCCTATTGCTGATATTCTGAATGTGTAAAACCTGAAATAAAAATATATGGTAATCCCCCTTATCCAATGTATGCTTAGCCAAAGCACTATACAGTTGCCCTTTACTAGTGCAGTAAAGGAGATCCCTTATCGGTTCCCTAAGGTGACGGTTAGTTTTGCCAACATAGAAATGTAAACATATTGTGCAGTGAGCTACATACACTACATTTTAATATTACAATCAGCAGAATTCCATAGCTCCCAAAGACCCCCTGTTTCAGGATGCTTAGAAAACCTTGATTCATCTATATAAATGTACTGTGTGCATTTTCCACATCTATGGGTACCATTCACTGTGCTATCCATCAGAGTAGGTATCCTTGGATAGCAAAGCTGCTGTTTCAGATTTTTCTTATTTCTAAATGCAAAATGTGGTTGTCCACCCACTATGTTGGTAGTATCCTCATCTACTAACAACATATGCCAATTTTGTCATATGATGGTTTCAAACCTTTTCACATCTCTTGTATATGGTAAAACCATCAGAATGTATGATAATACACTATTCCTGATACCTACCCTGTCACTACCTGCTCTATCAGAGTAGTAGGGCTTAGCTTTATCTTTCCTTTCTTTGTGTACATTATGGTACACCTTATCAATTTCATATTCACTATACCCCCTATTAATGAAACCTGTTCTTAGCTTAGTTAACTCATTTTTATACACTTCCTCTTGACAACATAGGCGAGATGTTCTCATTGCCTGACCTCTGATTATGTTAGGAAAAATCTTAGGGTTATGCATACTATTTATGTGTAGAAAAGATGGTCTGTAGCATTCTTTCCTATGCAATTTCGTAGACCATTGGTCATTTTCTCTGTATATGGTAACTTCCAGGAAGTCTAAACTCATCTCAGAACAGTTCATCGTAAACTTTAAAAAGTCACTAGTAGTATTTAGGTGTGCATACAGAGATTTAAGTTGTTCACCATCGCCTTTCCAAAAAATAAAAAGATCATCTATGAAATGCCTATAAAAGGCTATTTGGGGATTACCTAACAGATGTTCATATTCCCAGTTAACCATGACCAGGTCTGCATATGTGTTAGCTCAACTTGTGCCCATGGCAACCCCTGACAACTGCTTATAGCATATGCCATTGGACATAAATATGTTGTGCTCTAGTACCAATTCTGGTAACATAAAGAGAAAGTCTATCTTAGTATTAGAGAACTTTCCCTGCCTTGTCAACACTGATTTCACCATGCTTATCCCCTGGTCATTGGGTATACTTGTAAATAAAGAAACTACATCTAGTGTGGCCAGCATCCCCGTATCTGTTGTTCCCATTTGCTTCACTGCCCCATATAGGTCCATTAAAACTGTTCTGTGTCTTTCAAGACATATGCATATTCATTGAGTGCTGTCTTTCCTTATCCATGTATATAGAGATGGGTTCTGTTAGCCATCCTGCCCCTGCTACTATAGGTCAAAATTTCGGGTTATATGGGTCTTTGCGTATCTTGGGGAGACCATGGATTTGAGGTATGAGCGGATTTTCAGCAGTAAAATAATTAAAAATATCTTTACATAATAGTTCCATACACATACATTCATATAAGATGCTGGCAATCAGTTCACTCATTTCAAACTCAATTGTTGTTGGTACTTCAACATATACATTTGGATCCAATAACATTTCTTGCATAGCTGCATTATAAAAGTCAGCATTCAATATCACCACTGGTCCCAATTTGTCAGTGGGTCTTATAACTATGCTATCATTAGTCTGCAAGTCACACAATGCTTTGTGCTCACTCTTTGTCAAATTATACTTTCCTTCTTCTAAAAACTTTGTTTCCTGTGCTATAAATGGCATTTTCACAAGCTTTTCAGAAAGTTTCTATATTATGCGGCAATATCGGTACATACAGACTGTTTTTCTTAAACTGAACATCCCTTGCCTCATTGCACAGGAAACAATAGTTTTTTAGAAGAAGGAAAGTATAATTTGACAAAGAATGAGCACAAAGCATTGTGTGACTTGCAGACTAATGATAGCATAGTTATAAGACCCGCTGACAAAGTGGGACCAGTGGTGATATTGAATGCTGACTTTTATAATACAGCTATGCAAGAAATGTTATTGGATCCAAATTATATGTTGAAGTACCAACAACAATTGTGTTTGAAATGAGTGAACAGATTGCCAGTATCTTATATGAATGTATGTGTATGGAACTATTAAGTAAAGATCTTTTTAATTATTTTACTGTTGAAAATCCACTCATACCTCAAATCCATGATCTCCCCAAGATACACAAAGATCCATATAACCCGAAATTTAGACCTATAGTAGCAGGGGCAGGATGACTAACATAACCCATCTCTGTATACTTGGATAAGGAATTGAAGACAGCACTCAATGAATATGCATATGTCTTGAAAGACACAGAACAGTTTTAGTGGACCTATATGGGGCAGTGAAGCAAATGGGAACAGCAGATATGGGGATGCTGGCCACACTAGATGTAGTGTCTTTATTTACAAGTATACCCAATGACCAGTGGATAGGAAAGTTCTCTAATACTAAGATAGTCTTTCTCTGTATGTTACTAGAATTGGTACTAAAGCACAACATATTTATGTTCAATGGCATATGCTATAAGCAGTTGTTAGGGGTTGCCGTGGGCACATGTTGTGCCAAAGCATATGCAAACCTGGTTATGGTTAACTGGGAATATGAACATCTGTTAGGTAATCCCCAAATAGCCTTTTATAGGCATTTGGTAGATGATCTTTTTATTTTTTGGAAAGGTGATGGTAAACAACTTAAATCCCTGTATGCACAACTAAATACTACTAGTGACTCTTTAAAGTTTAAGATGAACTGTTCTGAGATGAGTTTAGACTTCCTGGATGTTACCATGTAAAGAGAAAATAACCAATGGTCCACGAAGTTACATAGGAAACAATGCTACAGACCATCTTTTCTACATAGAAATAATATGCATAACGCTAAGATTTTTCCTAACATAATCAGAGGTCAGGCAATGAGAACATCTTGCCCATGTTGTCAAGAGGAAGTGTATAGAAATGAGTTAACTAAGCTAAGAACAGGTTTCATTAATAGGGGGTATAGTGAACATGAAATTGATAAAGTGTACCACAATGTACACAAAGAAAGGAAAGATAAAGCTAAGCCCTACTACTCTGATAGAGCAAGTAGTGACAGGGCAGGTATCAGGAATAGTGTAGTATCATACATTCCGATGGTTTTACCATATACAAGAGATGTGAAAAGGTTTGAAACCATCAAACAACAAAATCGGCATATGTTGTTAGTAGATGAGGATACTACCAACATAGTGGGTGGACAACCATATTTTGCATTCAGAAATAAGAAAAATCTGAAACAGCAGCTTTACTATCCAAGGAAACTTACTCTGATGGATAGCACAGTGAATGGTACCCATAGATGTGGAAAATGCACACAGTGCATTTATATAGATGAATCAAGGTTTTTTAAGCACCCTGAAACAGGGCGTTTATGGGAGCTAAGGAATTCTGCTGATTGCAATACTAAGAATGTAGTGTATGTAACTCACTGCACAACATGTTTTCATTTCTATGTTGGCAAAACTAACCATCACCTTAGGGAACGGATAAGGGATCATCTTTACTGTACTAGAAAAGGGCAACTATATAGTGCTTGATATGGGGATGACCATATACATTCAGAATGTCAGCAATAGGATGAGGGACATGGTCAATACTACTGAAAATATGGAAGTAAAATGGATTTTGCATTTAGGAGCACACAGAGGTTTGGGTTTGAATGATAGTGTTCCATTGAAGCCAGTGCTAAAATCTAGAAGGTTAAAATAAATAATAATAATACTATCTTAACAAGAGAAGACTACATAAACACATGCAGGGCTTTGGTTCAATATGACAGTATTTCTTGAGCTGCTTCTAGCATAGATATCACTAAAGACAAGTATTTGTTGAGATGTATGTTTAAAGCATATGTATTTACTAGATGGACAGCTTGTATATTTAGCGGACAGAATATATGTATTAAGTTGTTGAGTGTGTACTGCTTATATTTTTATATAAATGTACATATATTTTTATGCTTATACCCACACACACAAGCAGTTACTAAATGGGGAACATGAGTATATGTATTTATTCATTGACTTTTTATGTATTTTATTTATATTCATCCACATGTTCTTGTTTTTACATTTTGTGCATGTAGTTTTTAAACAGTGTTTTTTTGACTTCAGCAATTAAATAAGGGCAAAATGTAACCATAGAAATTAATTGATTGCTGAGTGCGGAATTAACTTTGAGTGATAGGATTGGTTGTTTTAGTAATGAATTAAAGTATTTAAGTGCTGTTGCTGTCTGAATGAACTGCCTGATGAAGCAATGGTTACCATTGCAAAAGCGCTCACCATTTTGTATTAAAAAAGAAGATTTTACTTTGTCGTAGTTCAGCTTCTTTATTCCAGCTACCTTCCTACTGGGCACCTGTGTTTCAACATTTTCAACTTCTGGGCTGGTTTGAATTTATTTGTTTGCTACTTCTGTATATAATATTAGTTAGTTGAAATGCTTCATTGTATCTCTTATCTTACCTCAGTGTCTAATAAGCATTTATCAATGCTTAATATTGACCTTTACCAGAGATGGATTGCAGCAGTATTTTAAGGCAGCTGGTAGGAATGTATTTGATAGTCTGCAGGGCATTTTGCAATTTTAAATGTAGATAGTACACCTTCAGTGGAGTCAAGATACCATGTTACATAAGGTTTATTGAAGGCAGGTAATATATTTTCCCTGTGCTGAATCAGATTCTTCACATTTCTCCATGTTTCTTATTAACTGTGCTGCTTAGAAAACGTAGGTAGTAATCAGTGCATCACATTCCATGTGGAAATTTTGCTGATCCACTTTTAACATGGCATTTCTATAACTTTTGTTGTACTCTAGAAAAACAATCCCCAGGATTTACTAATCTTCCGTGTAAGACTAGATTAGTCTTACACAGAAACGCCAGTCTAAGAGTATGATGACAGCGCACCATGCATATAAATGAGGGCGCGCTGCATCAACTCTAAAGCTTACACAGAGCATGGACAAGTGTAGGGGGCGTGTTGGACTGCCGAGCAGTCCAAAAATCCATGCCCCTGCACTGACAAAACCCAAGAAATGTTGAGTTGCATGAGCGAGTCCACTCACATGTGTACATTGTAACACTACACTCCCCCATATGTTAAACCTTGTACAAATTTAAAAATGAAAAGAAATGTATTTTTTTGTTTTATTTCCAATATAGCTACCCATATTTGTGCATGTTTGCACGGGATTACCCATTGCTTAGCTACAGTTAGCAGCTTAGACACCGAAGAGGATAATATGAAAAAAATATGCAAATTAAGCAAAATAGCAATAGCGTAGTGGTTAGAGCCTTCGCACAAAGAGGAGGCATTCCCGGTTTGAGTCCCACTACTGCATGCTTCATTTTGTGTTGGAAATCTGTATATAAAAATATTTCCTGACATTTATCATAGATAAGTTTTGTAAAAAGCATTTGAATGTTATATGTAGTAGTGAACGAATATGATATATATATATATATATATATATATATATATATATATATATATATATATATATATATGAAGGTGAAATGGTTATGCATTCTGAGGCATGAGTAACTCATTTTAAGCAATATTAAGCACTGCTAAGCACATTTTAGCAGTATTTAGCATATTTAAAACCAATTGCTCATAGCTGAGCACCGCGTTAACAAGCGCAATGTATTTGCACGTAGCTGCACACCACACTAACCAGCACAAATACAACATCTTTGTGTGGCAACGTTGGGCACCGTCGAGCAATGTTGGGCAACGTTGGGCAAAGTTGGCTAAACACGGCCACACCTCCTTTACTGTACCTTAACCATTCAGGTCTGGCCAGTAGGAAAATAAAAAGCAGTGACATGACTCAAACTCCGGATACTGTGCACTGTAGTCACAGTACATAACCACTAAGCCATGACAGTATTTCATAACCATGCACTTTCAACAGACACATATCTATCAAAGGAATATTAAAATTGCCAACATCAGCTAAGCAGGTGTACCTACAGCTGAGTTTTTTCAAAACTGGCTAATCACAAATAAGTGTGGGAAATTAGGTATATTTAAGCTCCACAGGTGAGAATACTTGCCATAACTGGTTGTCGCTCCCTTCTGCAGTCAGCATAGGTGATGTTGGAGAAGGCACTCGATTTCTAGCACAACGTTGGGGCATTGAGGAGACCAAAGTAATGGTTTGGCTCCTTGTCCACAATCATGAGGAAAA
>NC_056739.1:1771308594-1771360445 GCF_019279795.1 Protopterus annectens | reverse complement strand
GAGTTTAAAAAACAGAAACAAACTCAAACACTGAATCCAACTGTTTAAATAACCTCTTTGACGCCAAATCTCTTAAAGTGGCAACATTCTGAATACAAATTGTCAAAAATCACATCAGACACATTCAATAAATATCACTGTTGTCACATCCTTACAAGCAAGCCAAACATATATAACACTAATGTATAAAAAAGTGTTTGTGTGTAAGAAATATACTTACACACTGCAACACAATTACCTAATATAAAATCCTATCCAACAAATGCTAAAGTATTATGTACATTGTCAACCTAGTACTACAATCATTTGTTGTACAAAAGTGGCTTAATAGATATCTGATCATTCAGACCTGGTGGTGTACATGCATCAGTTAATAATTGCCACCAGACTTCTTTGTAAGCCAATAAGTTTCTGATGTCGCCTCCCCTAGGATCCATTTTTATATTTTCCAAAATGGAAAATTTAAAAGTGTGTTCTATTCCCATTGACTCTGTGTGTCTATAAAGTGCATTGTTATTGTCCTTAGTCCTGATACTATATAAATGTGTGTATATCTGCTTTTTGAAATGCCTCTTGGTTTTACCTATATAGTATCCAGAACAAACTGTACATTTAGCTAAATAAATAATAAACTTTAAGTTGCAGTTGCCCTGTTTGAAGATAATTCTTGTCTTGTTGATGTTATTCAAGACAGTACCTTTGTCTTCATTGATGGCATAACATTGATTGCAACTGCCACATTTTATAGTATGCTTGGTACTGCAAGCAGTCCTTGAATCCCTAGTAACACTTTCCAGTATACTTTTTAGATTTTTCCCCATTTTATAAATACAATTTGGTCCTGTACCCAATATATCAATAGAATCCTGATCTACCATCAAAACATTCCAATATTCTATTAGTATGTCTTTGATCTATTGATATATGGTCCATATTCAGTGACACAAACCCTACTATAACCTTCCAGTCTCATCACAAGGTTGCTGTTGTCAATCTCTTCAGCACTTTTCCTATTTAGCCCTAACAATGAGGTATATTTCTTTCCCCATTCTCTCATGACATATTCATTTGTCTCTCTCATCATATTGTAGTCATCCTTTCTTTCCTTAAACAGCTCTGTAATATATTCCAATTCGTTCACCATATCTATGTATTAAGAGGTCATCCTCACAGCCCTAATGCATTGTCCTTTATAAATATTATGCTTAATTTTTTTTGCTAGTATATTCTAAGTATGAATTGCAAAAAGTCTCCTTCCTATATATTCTTGACTTGAAGCCTACATCTGTATTGGTTACTAAAGTGTCCAAATATGCTACACCATCACTACTACAAGCAAAAGTAAATTTCAAAAATTCACTGCTGTTGTTCAAATATTCCACAAATTATTAAAGGTGTCTATATGTCCATCCCATAACATATAAATATCATCCAAAAAGCGTGAGTAATATTTGATGTTGTTTGCATAGTAAGTACTATTAAATATGGTGTTCTCCTCCCAATCTAACATAACTACATTTGCAAATATGGGGGCACATGCTGCCCCATAGCAACACTAAATATCACTGTTGTCACATCCTTACAAGCAAGCCAAACATATATAAAACTAATGTATAAAAAAGTGTTTGTGTGTAAGAAATATACTTACACACTGTAACACAATGACTTAATATAAAATCCTATCCAACAAATGCTAAAGTATTATGTACATTGTCAACCTAGTACTACAGTCATTTGTTGTAAAAAAGTGGCTTAATAGATATATGATCATTCAGACCTGGTGGCGTACATGCATCAGTTAATAATTGCCACCAGACTTCTTTGTAAGACAATACGTTTCTGATGTCGCCTCCCCTAGGATCCATTTTTATATTTTCCAAAATGGAAAATTTAAAAGTGTGTTCTATTCCCATTGACTCTATGTGACAACAGTGATATTTATTGAATGTGTCTGATGTGATTTTTGACAATTTGTATTCAGAATGTTGCCACTTTAAGAGATTTGGCACCAAAGAGGTTATTTAAACAGTGGGATTCAGTGTTTGAGTTGTTCTGATGAAGCTCACTATGTGTGAGTGAAAGCACTTAACCTTTATTTTTAATAAATGGAATTTGTTTTTACTTTGAGTCTGTGGAAACTATCAATCAGATATTACTGAACATTTTATTCAACTGAGTGTGGCAGGTGCGTTTTGCAGTTAGTGGCGTTTTTGCGCTTAACAGCTGTCATTTTTGGAATCTTTCAGATTACCCTTTAGGCGTTCCTGTTTACGGTTTGTGCCTCTGGACTATTTTTCATTAACAGGTGGTGTCTGCCTGTCTGATTGTTTGGCATTTGAAGAGGAAGACGGCAAGGCAGTTTGGTGAGTTTCGGATAAGCGGATACAGGTGTTCTATTTCCGCATTTTTCTTAAAATTGGTGTATAAGGAGCGCTTGCAACCACTGAATGTGTATTCTAAATATAAAGATGTACATGGTATATTAGAAAGCATTTTTTATTGATTTCTGCAGTGCAGTTGATATATTTGAGAACAGGTTCTGACAGACCAAGTTTCAAGTGCATGCATCCAGGTAACACATGGCGACAGTGTAAATATATAGTTCTTTCTGCAAAAAGTGCCTTCCCTTTGGTTGTGTTTTTACGTGTAATTTCATGAGATGAAGACTAAATGGGTAGTAAACATAAGTAATACACGCTAATGTGCACTTTCCATAGCTCACCTCTAAGCGGATACAGGCATTCTATTTCCACATTTTTGCTAAAATTAGAATACACATTCAGATTACCAGTACTTTTAGTAATGTCGGCAGCTATTTGCATATAGTTTGTAAAGCTGTCTCTTCAAGTATACATGCACATTGGAAATACAACCGCAAGTGCTCACTTTGCACACTCATCAGTCTGGTAACATGCAGAACTTTAATATCTTAACAGTCGTACATGGCTTGTCATCCAGTTCATGCATGCCTTCCAACATCTTCTCTCATCCTTCTAGTGATGATGTCATCCACTATAAATTTTATGACAGCATTGCCACTTGTGATAAGTGCTGAGTTCTCTAGGTGGTGTTGTTAGTTAGATAGGGGTTGTAATCTCACTGCAGTCAACTGGTGTGTGTGCGTGTGTGTGCGTGCGTGTGTGTGTGTGTGTGTGTGTGTGTGTGTGTGTGTGTGTGTGGGTGTGTGTGTGTGTGTGTGTGTGTGTGTGTGTGTGTGTGTGTGTCTGTGTGTGCGTATGTGTGTGTGATCCAGTCAGAACAGCATAACTGTGTATCCTTTGATCATCAGTACATTCCCATGCAGTACCAATATTTTGACAGTTTTAAGTGCCTACACATCCATTTAATTCAGGCCTCACAACATCTTCTCTCAAACATCCAATGATGATGTCATCCACTATAAATTGTACAACAGTGTAAAAGTCAGACTTGTGCTGTGGCACTTATGTTAAGTACTGAGTTCTTTAGCCGGTGTACTTATGTAGGGGACCTAATTTCATTGTAGAAGTGGTGTGCGTGGGTGTGTGTGTGTGTGTGTGTGTGTGTGTGTGTGTGTGTGTGTGTGTGTGTGTGTGTGTATGTGTGTGTCTAGTCAGAAGAGCATAACTGTGTATCCTTCAGTCATCAGTACAATCCATGGAGGACCAATATTTTGACACTTTTATATGCCTACATATCCATTTAATTCAGGCATCACAAGCAACATCTTCTTTTAAACATCTGATGATGATGTCATCCACTATAAATTGTCCTGTAGCATTGTAGAAGACAGACCTGTGCTGTGGTGCTTGCATTAAATGCTGAGTTCTCTAGTTGGTGTGCTTAGTTTAGAAGGGGTTTTGTTCTCACTGCTATCATCTAGTGTGTATGTGAGTGTGCGTGTGTGTGTGTGTGTGTGTGTGCGTGTGTGTGTGTGTTCAGTTGGCTGACTTTCAAGAAACTATTCTACACCTGCATGTGGGGACACTGCTATTACCACCCTCTTCTCACCAGACACTGCTGATGTCAGTACTTATAAAGTACTGTCTGGCACTCTCCAAGTCAGACTTGTGCTGTGGCACTTGTGTTAAATACTGCATTCTCAAGTTTGTGCATTTAGTTAGGTAGGGGCTCTGTGCCCATTGCAGTCCACTGGTGTTTGTGTTTGTTCACTTGGTTAAACTTCAAGAGACCATTTTACACCTGCATGTAGAACAATGCTATTACCATCCTCTTCTCACCAGACACTGCTGATGTCATCACTTATAAAGTGTTGTCTGACACTCTCCAGTTCAAACATGTGCTGTGGCATTTGTATTAAATACTGAATTCTCTAGTCAGTGTACTTAGGTAGGGGTTCTGTTGTCACTGCAGTCAACTGGTGTGTGTGTGTGTTTGTTCATTTGCTTGACATTCAAGAGACCATTTTATATCTGCATGTGAGACACTGCCATTACCATCCTCTTCTCAGAAGAATCTGATGATGTCATCAGCTATAGAGTGTTGACCAACAATATAAAAGCCAGACTTGTGCTATGGCACTTGCTTTATGTACTTTGCTCTGTAAATAGTCAGATAGGGGTTCTGTTTTGATTGCAGTCAACTGTGTGTGTATTCAACAATCATTATGGTGACAATTTTTGAATGATATGTGAGTCCACAGCTATGTCAAACCCTCCTCTAAACATCTTGTAGTATACAGTGATGATGTCATCCTGTATAACATGCACTATGACAGCATTCAAGGCAATCCTGTGATGTGGCAGTATGATTACCTACTGTGTTTTCAAGTTACTTTGCGGACGCATATAGGTGTTTTAATCTGACAGTAGACAACATATGTATGTCTACATATAACTATCACTTTTGAGACAATTTTATATAGGGATATGACTCCACATCTATGCTCTACACTCTTTTTAAAATGTTATTCATAGTGTACAAAGATGCCATTATACTCCATAAAGTGCATTGTGACAGTGTTACAGTCAGGGAGATGTGGTGATGCTACTGTGACATTTAATGGCATCCATAATGTATACCTATACAGGTGTAATGCTTAGATCAGGCTTAGTCCACTGGTGTGTGTGTGTGTGTGTGTGTGTGTGTGTGTGTGTGTGTGTGTGTGTGTGTGTGTGTGTGTGTGTGTGTGTGTGTGTGTGTGTTTGGCTGGTGATACATTATGGTTATTGTATGATGTTTGGAATAGCACTTTTTTCACCACCACTTGAGGAAACTTTCATGTAGCTCCATGCAGCCTCCTTTTTCTTCTGACCACATGTAGAGGAGTGGAGGATGTCCTCATGCCAAATCTGCATACACACATCATGAAACAGAGCCCTTCCACAAGCTACTGCAAGCCATTTCTAGAACACTGCATTTGTGATTGCTAATTATGTCATTGTGCTGTGCACTTGTCCTGTATGAACAGTGACAGGATGTAATGCAATCCAATAAATATACACATATGCAGAATAGTCTTACTATCTTCCATAATATAAATATACAGATTTATTTTTACATGGTATAAGAATGGCACAAATTTCATGTGATGTTAGCCATTAGCATAATGTCCTATGACCCTATGAATAGTTGAAATGTCAGTGTTGCTATTATTGACACGTGCTATACTGAGGTGTGGCTGTACAGTATGGCTACAAGAATGTATTGCAATATGTGATTTGAGCTAACGTATTGCTGTAGTAATATGCCTTTTGAGAACTGTTGACATGGTATGATGCACTTGTATGTATACTGTTGGCATATTAGGACATGTGTTGTTGTAGTGGAGCAGATCAACCTTCTACAGAGTTCACATTCCTCCACCACAGTGACACTTGCAGTATGGCACAGCTGTGCATGTGTCTACATACCATAATTACATGCTGTGTGCCACACACCAATATAAATTCATATTAATTAAATGGTTACATAAGTCTTGTTTCATACACATGTTGTTATGCTGTGATATACACAACCAGTGTATCACATGTTTTGATTCAATTTCAACTATGTAGAATTCATTGTATGTGCAGTTGTGTTGCTATACTCAAGGATTACAAAGGTGATCAGCAGCACCATTGTGTGGCTATTAGCATTTGTGTCAGGAAATGTTCTGCATCAGCCACAAACAACTGATCTGTAATGTGTTCTGATATGCATCAAGCCACTCAAACAAAGCCTGTCCATGAAACACATGCGGGCATATGTTGTGCAACTGATGTATATATGTGACACTGGCACAGTTGTATGACTGTGTGCATAGTACCAGTGTGTGGAATGTGTTGAATGACTAAGGTTCTATTTTTAGGTCATTTCACAAATCATTTATTCTAATAAATGTGAAATGTTAAGTGTAATACACAACTAAGCACAGATCTTTAGATAGATGCTATCATACATACCTAACCAGAGGAAATAGACAATCCACTAGCTGACAGTTTGTCTCTGATATCAACCCCATGCCATCACTGGCCATCAGCCAAAGTATAAATGCAAACATTACTCAGTTTTTGTTCTAAGGAGTACAGCTCATCTTTGTGCTGTATATGGCTAATAAAACAGAATCAATGGGCCCTGACAACATCACAGGGTGCCTACAGCATGACTCAAAACATGGACCAACCAAGCACAGTTGGATCCATACTTCAACACAGCCTCCAGATGGACTATGTTCCCATAGAAGGATGTAGACCAAGATTTATACTTCTGACTGCGGGGAACATCACCTGATGCATATATAGACCCATCCTGACTCTCTTCGTCTGTGAGGTAGACCAACAAGTCATCACAGACCTTTTCTAAAAGGACACAGGTAATCTCCCAACTGTGTGTGAAAGACGTGTGATTTGTTTAAGCTACATCATGTTTGTTATATCTTTTCACTGTCCTCAAGAACGTCAACAATTGTATGCATGATGACAACAATATCATTCTGTATAACCTGACCTGGCCAAGACATATGACACAAATCCACACTGAGGTATTACTGAGAAAGTGTCACAAGTAGCCATACACAGATAAATATGTTGAAGTGACGTATATCCAGTGATCAGGTTTCTGTGCTAGGCCCTTTCCTGTTCATTATTTAAATCTCAGATATCAAGAAAGACTTACACATCCTTTATCCAACCAGTGCTGTGAAGGACTGAAGATTGTGGACTATCATTGAATCCAGGTATGCTATTGGTATAATACAGACAGTATCAACATACACAAAGGCAACTCATTTTGCGCAGCTTCACAATATGTACCTAATCCCTATTGTATATATGAAAAAAGAGGGTACAGTCAGCACAGCTAGCTAGAATTTTGTAAATAATCATGTCATTTGTGAATATCAACATGATTCATATGCTTGTGTTACAAATGTATTAGAACTGTATGTCATATAAGATGGTTTGTACAGACATGTGTGCTGAAGAGATATGTTGTAGAGTACTCAGCTTAGAGATGTGTCCACAGTGTACCCTACTAGTAGAGAACAGAAATGTACATAAACTATTGTAGACGTGTAAATGTATATATTTTAATAGTGGAAACTGGAGCATAGATGGTTAACTTGCAAAACGTCAGAAACGTAGTTGAAATTAAATTATTTTATAACTGCAACATAAAAGATGGTTTCAATGCAGCAAGAAGACAGGATGTCTAAAACTATGGAGCCTTCTGCATTGTCTTATAAGGGTTTTATTGTTTTATGTCTTCCAGCAGCTGCAAACATCTGAGGGCTATGTATTTTCACAGGGAGATGCTAAATGCTGGCAGTATCTTGCAATGGGGGTTTAGCTTAGGAATTAAAGTCAGATGACAAGAAATGATGTCATCCTGCAAGCTAACCCAGGAGTAATATTTGAGATATTAATTTAAGAACTTTGTGAGAGACAGAGGACATTCTCTATTTTGCCTGTCACCTGACAGCATCAGCTGGAAAACCCACTCACCACATCTGTTTTGCCTGGCTCTGTAAGCAAGTTAACCAGGGTAGTGTAATTTCTTTAAGATATAGACAAGAATATAATGAAGTATAGCTTACATGTTTTCTTTATTTATTTGAGACTGTCCTGCAATGTTGTTTGAAATATGTCCTGTGATTTTGAATGCTGATGTAACTGTGATTATTTATTGAGTATTTTCTTGTTCTTTTATTATTTACTATTAAATATATTTAAACCTATCATATTGCTGATATTTGTGAGACATATTTAAGTTCTGGGAGTAGTAGCATATTTATTTGGTGTCACTGTGGGCCACTCCTAATAGCTTTGTTCTTGGTCAAACTACCATTTGTATTCATAGTAACATTACGCAGTAAGGCTGGACATCATTTGTTAATGGATTTAAAGTAACTGATGAGGAGTGACTGGTGGCAGGGGAAACTACCTTATAGTCTGAGCAGAAGGGGGTATAGCTAGTAAACCTGTTCCAGCCTTTCCCAGATGTGTGTGTGTGTGTGTGTGTGTGTGTGTGTGTGTGTGTGTGTGTGTGTGTGTGTGTGTGTGTAAATCAAACCTCAAAGACTGTGTGTGTCAGCTACTTGGGGCAGGGACATGAAGCACTGGTTGGACAGAGTGGGTGCTGGAGGCTTTGGCTTGGTCATTCAGCTGAGATTTCATATCTATAGCTGTGCCAGTGGGGAGTCTTATTGGGGATCTGGAAAAGGAGAGAGAAACCTGTCCCAGAATTACTGTGGTCTCTGTGTGCTCTTAAGGGAAATTGCACTTGATGCAGAGAGCTGCATATGGAAATGCTGTATGTTTACATGTCATCCTCCCAATGTGTATGTCCCCAACTGTTACCAGTGGTGAGGATTGAGGATCCTTGATCACTGGACCAGTGGTGGGGCATCACAGTATATACCATTCCTGATATATGTCCTCTCCACTGTCCATGTCATGGTGCTTATATCACAAAGAATCTTCTCAGTTGATATGTCACCTTGTGTGACAGTCACATAATATACAATAATTGTGCAAGTCTGTAGTGTATCTTGTTGAAATGTGATTTGTGTTCATGCTACAACTGTCTTCATTGACATGTCCTCATTTGCTGTACATTACCATGTTTCACCTGTCCTCTTTCCTTGTGTTCATTCCTACAATTCATCTGTGTGTCCCTTTTCAACACACACACTTCCCTTGACTATTTTTTAATAATGCAGTCTATGCACCCTTACTAATCATTTACACAACTTTTATTCTATATGCCCAAGACAGGTTTCGATAATACTCTGCACTGTGTATACTTTCATGTAATTTGTTGGAACTATATACATTGCTTTATTAATAGCTCTGGTAATCATTGTGGCATTATGTGCAGTCCTGCATACCAGGTTTACATTTCTGCTGGTTTTTGTGCTGCTTTACATGGTCTCCTGGCCAATAACTTTGTTGCTTGCCATGAAACCACACTTCTTTACATTTAAACATGCTGTGTGGCATGCACATGTAATTAGCATTGCTGTTCACCGCACAAACACATAAACTCCATGCAGGATTTGAACTAAGCCTACACAGAGTTTAATGAATTCCCCAGGATCAAGTATTCAATATTTCTAGAACAAAAGTGCACTTGATCATGTCTAACACAGTATTATCTGTACTTCAGACATGTGTCTAAAAGCTGTTGAAGAAATTTAGGATCATTCTTCTATCATCATCATCATCATAATGCATTGCTGAAATAAAGATATCAAATAAGAAAAGGTCACAAAAAAGAACAATGTGGAACTCCCTTGTTGAATAATGTCAAACTGGAAAGAGTGCCAATTATTTTAACTGTGTATTGGTGAATACTCGGCCATCCACTGATCTGTCTAATAATATAACTGTAATGCTAAATTTCAAAAGATTGAGAAATGCAGGAGTAAATCAAATACCTTTTTAAGGCTGAGAAAAATATTGCCAACAGCTACTCCATCATTAAGGGCCTGAATGGTATTATTATAAAATGCAATAAGTTAGTACTGCCTGAACTTCCATAATGACATAATTTTGTAACTGGTCAACATTTAATAAAAAACTGTATTGAAATGAATTCTAATAAGTGTTTTTTTCACATGCTTTATGAGTATTACCAATAAACTAATAGGCCTATAGTTACCAATAATCATAGTTTACCCCATTTTTGTGGATGGATTTAACCACATGCAATTTTCAAACAGTAGAATTATATCCTGTGTGTAAACATGGCTGGAAAACAAATGATAAGCAATGAATTAAAGGATCCCTAATCTCACTGTAAGGGCCAATTTAAACCATCTGGAAATGCTGTTGTATCACATTTAATATTGTTCATAGCCTCTAAGTATAAGTGACAACAGGGCAATTAGGGTCTAGATAAAATTTTGTCATTAACAGAGAAACTGCTAATTTGTTACTATCTTTAAATAAATAAACATATCTGAAATACTTCTGTGGTTACTTATATCAAGTCCATTATGACACAATGTTTTGCTTTATATATCACTCCTTAGATGATCTCTTAAATCCCTGAATTTTTTTATTACTGTGATGGCATCCTGGCCCAGCAATCAAGGAGCCTCAATCCTCACCACTAACACCAGAGAGGGCATCTCATATAAGAGGAAAGGATAACAAATGCACACAGTAAAGTACAATTTCCCTTAAGTGCACACAGAGGTCACAGTCAGTCTGGGGCTGGTTACTCCCTTGCTCTCCAGGTCCCCAATAAGACTCCCTACTGGCATAGCTATAGGGCCAGATATCAGCCTAGCTGGCAAGCTAACCTCCAGTACCCTCTCTGTCCAAACAGTGCTTTGTGTCCCTGCCCAAGTAGCTGACACACACACACACACACACACACACACACACACACACACACACACACACACACACACACACGCACACACACTTTGAGATAAGTATTTATACAACTTCACAGACACTACTGGGAAAAGCTGATACAGTTTCTCCAGCTGTGCCCCTTTACCCAGACTATAAGGTAGTAATTACTGCCACCACCAGCTAATAATTATCAGCTACCCAAAGGCCCTTAAAAGGGTGCCCAATTATTACTGTGCAATATTATTATCCAATTGGTAAGTGTGACTAATCAGTCAAGGCTTATTAGAGTGGCCTTGTACAACAAACTCTATAAATATGCAATGTACTCTAGAACTTAAACGTACCTCTATACAAACCAGCCACAGGTAAAAGTTTTTTAAAATATTTAATAATAAATAATTAAAACACAAGACAATACTACTACACCACAGTCTTATTCAGGAGTTCAGAGATCACACAGAAACTTAAAATAATTCCGTAGTACAGTTCTAACATAACAGAAAAACACTTAGTCTAATCTTTATAGTCCTAGCTATTTCTACAAGAAAACATACTTGTAAAGTAACTTACTTACATATAATAATGCAGTGCTGAGTTGGATAGTCAGACAAAAATGCTTAATAATCTCTGGTTCTCACTGTTTAAATTGAAACTGCAGTTCTGATAAAACATTACATCATTTGTTTACACTTTCCTGGTTCCCAGGCTGACAGAAACTGCTTTTACATTCTTTTACACTTAGAGCAATAAAGGACATTCCACATGTAAATTCTGGTCATTAACTTTAGCCTTAAAACAATAGGCAGAATGCTTACTCCAGAATCATCAACTCCAAATTCTAACTTCAAAGCAATAGACATGAGGTAATTTTAATTTCAAAGGACCAATAAGAAATGCTTGACTTAGTTTTCCTTAGAGCAGATGGCAATGTTGCCCATTGTTGAAACAGCATTTCTTTGCATTTAAGACACAAGCCTGTATTTTACATTTATATTTACAAATGCCAGAATTATGCATCAAATTTTATTTGACTAGGCTGGCAGCCTTCACCCTTCTCTACCAGTCTTCACAATTACTTTGATTATCCTATGTTACATACCAACATATGTTCATAGACCATCTTGTTTTTTCTCATATTTTCCTACGTAGAACTTTAGAATGAAGTTAAATCTTAGTATTTTTATTACTATGAAACTGTCTATAACTTCTCCAGTAATGATTTTTGTCTCTTAAATTATTTGTGGAATAACCTACTCAGCATGATTGTTACTATTTTTTATTATGTCTTAGTATAAATGTTGATAAAAAAGTTGTTTATAATTTCCTAAGATTTTGTTCAAAATATATTCCAGCATTTACTGGTGGTCAGAGTATTTGTAGTCACCTTTCAACCATAGATTTTTAATATCTGCAGAACTGCAGAATAATCTGTTTTATGGAACAACATATATGCCTGCATGTTTGGAGACTGATGTAATGGTTAGGATATTTACCTTATAGACACAGGGTGTGAGGTCTGATTCTCACATAGGATAATTGGCTAAGCTTCAAATGGCCCACCAGGGCAGTTAGCCTAGCACTAATCTATGAACCTATGTGCAGTTTGTTTTTAAACCATCAGTTATAACCCCCAATCAATATTCTTATGGTCCCATTGACTGATATGGGTTGTATGGTATAACTGCATACCTATAAAGAGTTCTTAACCCAGACAATTTTTATTTTAAATTTGTTTACCAGGGAAGTCCCACTGGGACAAAGCCCATTTTCAGCAAAGGCCCTGGAAGAATCACTCCAGACATATGTCTTTGGAATGTGGGAGGAAACCAGAGCACCCAGAGGAAACTCACACAGATGTGAGGAGGACATGCAGACTCCACACAGAGGGCACCCTAGATATTATCAGGTAGACCCTATGAAATATATCAGGTTTATTCAATAAACTATACTGTATCAAAGTCATAGCTATTTTCGTGCACAGTATCATTGTTGTATTGCAATACATTTTGTATTTTTTTTGCTGTTTTATTTTTCTAATATGTATTCTGCTTTATAATAATGACCTAGAATGAACTGTCCAAACCCAGAATTGCACTGATTAAGCAATGAGTGGAACAAGTCTGTTTCACTGCTATGCATCTTATGCTTTACTGTTGTCTTGCATATACAGGTAAGTGCAGTTGAGTTTGTTCCTGTCATTTTTTTGGCCCCATTTTACGAAGCTTTGCATTTCTCTGTTTGATTTGATACTGTAAATTACAGTATCTATGGATCTGATGTACTGTGTACTGATCTTTATGTGTCATGTGATGTTGTAATAGAATTGTGTCTCATACAAGCCTGGTTTTCTATATTATTCTCATTGCTTGATGGGAGCATCTTTGGCTTCCACATGTTTCTGAATGGAAGAAAATGGATTTTGGAGAATGATTGTATTTTTCACTTTGAAGTTTTCAAATGTGTTGTTTTTGTTCAGTTTAATTGGGTTCTTAATCTAGTGCTTTCTCAAAGAGATAAAACTATAAATAGTACAAAAACAACAGAACCATTTTGCTACAAAGACTTTATTGAACTTTGTAATATCCCAGTACCTCAACTAACTTCAGTGGATTACAACATACTAGCTGGTTACAGACATTTAAAGCAGCTTTGTGGAAGATATATATTTTTTTACTATCCAGTTATAAATCAGTTGGTTAACTGACTAATAATCTCATCAGAAATTCACTTTATTATTATTTAATCTAAAAAAAAAAACTGTATTGTATAATGCCAATAAAATATATACTCTCTTATAACATTAAACTCCTGAGGAACAGTGAATTATTATGCCTTTGTATATATTTTGCATCTAATTGTTTCAACTTATATTCTTTTTATGCAGTCCACACATCAGGTTTGTGTAACATCAAATATCAGAAAGAAGAAACATCATACGAAAGAAAATTCATAATGGAGTATGAAATTTTACTTGCCACATGTACTGATTTATACCCCTTATGTGTTCCAGTATATGAAAAATAACCATCAAATTGTTCAACATACCAGTTTCTAGGATCACTTAATATTTTTTCAGAGGATGTAGGTTTGGTTTTCTTTAGTAAGTTACCAGAATACATCATTGTCTTGATTGACTACTCTGTGATGAACGTACATTAATTGATTGATTAGGAATATTGACTAAAGGATTATTTAAAAACGATTTTGTCCTTTCAGTCAGGAATAGATTTTGGTGTATCATCCCTTATAGGTTCATAGGTTCGTACTAGGCTATCTGCCCTAGGGCATTTATAAGCCTAGCCAGAGTGTATGTGGCTTACACCACCCCTTAGGATGAGAATACTACGCCCTTTTAGGGTTTAGTTTACTATGCCTCTGTCTAGTAGTGACACAGAGATGACCCCCTTGCATTTCTGTCTCTGCACAGGAAAAAGTGCAACACCTCTAAGGGAAGTGCTATATGGAACCATTAAGACTGGGTAATTAGCAACATTACCCACATGCACTTCAGCTCTTTGCATGAATAATGTGTGACAACTGAAATGTACTGGGGAGTTCTTCCAGAGAATTCCAGTCATTAAAGATAATGATGTCAAAAACTATCACTAAACAATTTATTTCCATTTATAAAATCAATTAGAATAATATGTAAGCCTCTAGATTAATACTTGCACCTCAAGGAACCTGACTTCAGTATAATTCCATCTTCAAAATCACATGATAAAAGATCTCAAATTGGGTTGGCAACCTAGTCCAGAGAAAGAAAGTGCAGAAGATAATAGGGAAAAGGCTAAAATTCTTCACAAAACAATGATAAAAACTGAAACCATCTGCACCAACAAGCTTTGGAAACCTATGTGACACGAATAACATTGGAATCAGCAATAAATATACAGTACATATCACGTAGATATAAGAATGTTCAGCTTGTCTCATGGAACATGATAGAGAATTCCATCATTTGGGACTCAAACTTGAAGAAATAGAGGATAGACAGCATCACAGTAACTGCAACTGAGGGAACCAGAGCATAACAAAAGTGGAAACTTGTAACTTCCTTGAGATGTCCTTAAAGCACTGACCTTTGAGTATAGAAAGGATATGCAAAACTCTTAGCTCTCCAAGACTGCATGGCACCACTTCAACACACTTTTTTTTGCATATAAAGTCAGTATGTTTCAGACTTTAAGAGAATTATGTCACTTCCATTAGTGTGTGTGCAAACAAGTTCATTTGTAACAGGATTTTACCCCAAGAACTTTGCGAAAACTTAAAACCCCTACAAAAATTCAATAATATTATACTACAAAAAGCTGACCAGTGATGTTTAATTATTCAGAACATTTAATTAATAAGTACAAAGACAAACGCCAGATGTTTTCCTCTCCAGCCACAGCAATTTAATTTCACAAATACACTCTGGTAGAAGAATATGTTCTGAATAAAGTTTAAACTGCAAAACAAATAACCTCACTATGAGCAGGGGGTATCTTGAAAGATCAAGGAAAAGTGAACATCTCGGGGCCAGAAAAGTTCATACCTTTACAAGTCACTGCCATTTTACTATACTTTCAAAACTTTACAATGATTGATCCATAATTTCAGATGAGACAGTAAGACTTCTAAATGATCTTCCTCTTAGCAAAACAAACAAAAAAAGCCTTCCCTTATTTTTTGGTGACTTTAAGTTTCCTTCAATAAACTGGGATGCTTATATCTCCAAATTAGGTTATGCCCAAAAATGTCTAGACTTAATATACAACATTTCCCTTGAACAGCTGGTATATAAACTGACTATAGGGCATAACATTCTTGACTTAATTCTTACAAATGTAGCTGCCTCTTGCACTACTCTTCTGGTATCCCCTAACCCAGGAGTCTGACCATAACTTATGACATTTTTCTTTTAAATTCTGAAAAGATCCTACAGCAACTCCCTCACCCGAATTTAAGGACTACAGACATGCCAATATCAATGTGCTGTGTGACAAAATATCAAAATTCACTTATGACTGTACATCCCCAGATCTTAATACAGCAGCAAGATTAACTAAGAAATTCTACAACCATTAGAAAAATGCATTTAGCTGGCCGTCCCTACCAGAACCAAATATCATTGGAAATTCAAGAACAGACCTCCCTGCTTGTCTACAACTATAAATAAACTGTTCAAGAAAAGAAATAAACTCCTTAAATTATTTAGCAGATTTAAATCCTTTCTTCTGAATAATAATATCAAAAGCATTACAAAAAAACTGAAGGCCACTACCAAATCCACTAAAGGAGCCCATGAACTGAGCTTGTACTCTGATGCCAAGGATAACTGTAAATCCTTCTTTATCTGTATTAGAAAACTATACACAATATTCAACATTGTTCTGAACTTATTCATAATGGAGCCTCCTATTCTGACCTAAATGACATTGCCAATATCCTTATGAACAGACTTATTGCCAACTTCATTCCTGATACTTCAATTCAAAACTCTAAAATATCTGAAACCCTTACTCCATCAAATATCTCTAAAGATCATTTACTGAAAGTTCCAACTAAATACAAAAACACTTCTTCCATGGGACTTGATAATATATGTGCTTAATTATAGTTTCTTAGGTTCATAGATGTATATTAGGCTATCGACCAGTGGGGCCTTTATAAGCCTTGCCAAGCATCCCAATTGTTTCCCGAAAGTTAATGTGCCTTAGAGGTCATTTTAAGGGGTAATTTTAAACATGCGCTTGCAGAAACAATACTTAGATTTTTAACTTAAGATTAGCTATTGGTTTTGTCCCCAGTGAGTTGTGCACAGCAGTGCTGATGCCCATCCATAAAGGTGGCCTTACAACAGACTAATAAGCCTAATAAGTCTCACCTGCAAAAGTGTGTTACTCATTATAATTGACCTCATACACTGTGATATCAAGAATCTTGTTAGGTTTGACCCCAATAATTTGATTTTGTGAAGAGAAGATCCCACTGTTTAATTTGGTAAATTTTTTTGACATGGTTATGGAGGCTGAAGATGGTGGCCATGCAGAACACATGGCATATCTTGACCTGGCTAAGTCATTTGAAACTATTCTCCATGTTGGCAATATACAGACTCTAACTGCTTTAAAAATCAACCCATATGTGGCAAGATGGATAGCAAACTGGCTGAAAGATATAAATCACACATTGTGGTTATAGATGCCCCATCAGCAAGCAGGAAAAAGATCAGCTGTGTCCTACAAGGCTCAATACTATAATCCCCCTTTTTGGCATTTACTTCTTAGATTTCTATACAGAAAACCAAGACCTCTGGATTACAAATTTTGCAGATGATTGCAAACCAAAGGTTGTTTTTAAGTTACTGTAAGATGCCCAAACCCTCCAAAATGAACTGTCACTTAAACCCTTGTTTTACTAAAAATGGGCACAAACTAAATGCTAAAAGTGCAGTGTCATCACTTTTGATAAATGAATACCCTCTCATCATACTTTCTAGACAACACACCTATACAAAATGAAAATGTAGTTACGGAACGAATAATTTGGTATGATAGCTCCTTCTCTTTTGACCATCATGTAACAGTGGTTATCAGGAAATCCTTTTATTTATCTTACCTAATTCCCTAAGCAATATCATCAAAGCTAAAGAGGTAATCACTTTCATATAATAAGCCTTTATCAGGCCAATTATTGAGTATAATGCCCCCTTTAAATGTACCTCACTTAACATATCAATCAGTTCACAAGACCCTAAAGATTCCTTACCAAAAAGATCAACAGTCTAAATTTACTGACCTACCAAGAGAAGCTGAAAGCTGTATCCCTTTATTCAGTGTCTCTGACTTGCTTACTGTGCTGTCAGAGTCCTGGATTTCCTGTTTCTTTGCTAGCCCGGTATCTCAAATATTACAAACATGGACCTAATTCTTCAACAGCAGATAAATAAAACATGATGGAGGGACAGCTTAATATCCCCGGAACCTTTTAAACCTTTAAAACAATCTTCCCCTGCATGTTTAGCAGTGTAACTCAATATCTTCCTTTAAACATAAACTAGATGACAGATTGGTATGCACAATTTTACTCCAGGATTGACTGCTACGGCCCTTCTGGAGAACAGATGTGCTGTCTGAGGAAGAGTACTGGCAGGGTAAGAATGGTCATATTTCAAAAGCTTTATGTGAATGTTCACTACTGTCATACTAATAATAATTGCTATGCTAATACATTCTCAATGAAAGCTTCTGGCTTCACTAAAGAGTTTGCAGGATTGTCAGGTTGCTAGCAATACTGTACCCACAGGTTTCAAGTTTACTATACTTGCTATTTTTGCAATTGCATCTATAATATGGTTCACTGAATTCTAGGGGCTTTAATTCCAAATGTACATGTATATTTCATAAATAAGAGTTAAATCAAATAAAAGCTGATGTAGTGTGTTTATAGAAGTTGAAGTTACAATGAGATATAAATAACTTTTAAGGAACGTTTGGGATTATTTTTGAGTTTACAGTGCCCATAATTTAGCCAACTCAGGAATTGTTGTTTTTGTTATAGTTTCTTTTGGTTTGAAGCTTCTTGAGCCTAAGACAGATGTGAAACGATAGGTAGTCTAGGCTTCAGCTCAGCTGTTAAATAAAAATGGTTTGATTAAAATAGGGAATGTTTATGGCTATAATGCAGACATTCCACAATTATTCATTGATCTTTTCAGCTTATTTAAAGCCAAAAAGCCTTGTCTACTTCTTTAGCAAGGGATGTCAATACAGTTTTAGATTCTTTTGGGGACAAGACCATCCTCTCCACCAAAAGTCATACACAGCTCCTCAAAACAGAGGTGGCTAACTTTACGGCACCCATGTCAATGGAAAATAGATGCATGACTGCCAAATCATACAACAATGTACTGTATGAACACATACATAAATGCATGGAACTAGCCATACCCAACAAAACCAAGACGCTCTCCTCCAAAAAAAGGAAGCCAGTCTGGTGGTCCCATGCCATTAATAAACTCTACAATAGAAGGAAGAAACTGTTGCAGAAAAAGGTGAAGTCTCAAGACTGGAAAAACTCCCTTATTAGCCTCAACAAAAAGTTGAGATCCCTCATTAAAACCTCTAAAACCAGCTATGAAGGCAGAATTGAGGCAGACACTAAAAACAACCACAAAGCCTTCTATAGTTATATGAAGAATTTCCATGGCAATAACCAGGTTTGCTCTGAGTTACTGCACAATGGTACCTCCTATACTGAGCCAACAGATATTGCCAACCTACTGGCCGACAGATTCAGTGCCAACTTTACCCCTTCCCCAAAAGAGCAATCACAATACCAGAGGAAATGTCAGGCACCCAGCATTACTGCAGCACAGGTTAAAGCTGCATTGTCCAAGGCCAAGAATACAGCTTCCATGGGACCCAACAATATCCCTGGATGTGTGCTACATAAACTACAAAGTGAACTGGCACCACGTCTGTGTCCCCTATTCAATCACAGCCTCACCTCAGGCTTTTTCTCCACCAAATGGTGCACTGCTACAGTCATCCCCTCTCCATAAAGGGGGAGCAACTACAGACCCTGAGAATTATCATGCCATTAGCCTGATGAGTCTGATATGTAAGGCTATGGAGCGCATCATCATGGACCTAATTAACAAGGATATAGGGAATCTCCAAACTCTAGATCCCACTCAATTTGGTTTTGTGAAAGATAGATCATGCCTGCTCAACCTGGTTGACTTCTTTGAGTTAGTCACCAGAGCTGTGGATGAGGGCAAGGCAGTTCATACAGCCTACCTTGATCTGGCCAAGGCCTTTGATACCATTCCCCACTCAGGAATTATTGATAAACTCACCAAACTAGGCATCAACCCCTATATCACTAGGTGGGCTGCAAATTGGCTCACAGACAGAGCCCACAGTGTGAAAGTAGCAGACTCCAAGCCAGACTGCTGATCAGTCACAAGTGGAGTCCCACAGGAATTGGTCCTGGGTCCTCTCCTTCCTCAGAAGTCCAGAGCAACACAGAGGGACTCTGGCTGACTAAGTTTGCAGATGACTGCAAGCTGGGAGCCATTATTAACTCCCCAAGTGATGTAGACACCCTACAGAAAGGACTCAGTGAGACCAAAGACTGGTGTCAAAACCATTGACTTAAGCTTAATGTCAAAATATGCGTCATCATCTCCTTTGGGAAAAACTCAGTTCTCACTAATTACCACATCGATGGGAGCCCACTGAACACTGAAGGCATTATAAGAGATCTGGGGACACAGGTTGACAGCAACCTCTCCTTCGACCACCACATTTCCACTGTGGACAGAAAGCCCTTCTATGTGGCACATCTCATTACCAAGGGTTTTGCATCCAGGAAGAAAGAGGTCATCATCTCCCTCTACTCTTCCCTCATTAGGCCAGTCATCGAGTACAATGCCCCATTTGGCATGTTCCTCACTAGACACATACAACAGCTGGAAAGGCCACAAAAGTACCTCAGGGAAAGGATCCTAGGCCTTAAACACATGCCCTACACAAACAGACTCAAAAAACTCCAGCTATTCCTTGTCTCATATCGTCTACTAAGAGGCGATCTCTGCTTGACTTACAAAGCCATGTCTGACCCAACTCTGTTAGAAATGCTACATCTAAAGAAATCCCAATTCTTCCACACCACACACTCCAGAGACCTCAACCTCATAACCACAATCAACAGAACATGCTGGAGGGACAGGTTCATAACCCATAGACGGCCTATGCTCTGAAATAGACTTCCCATACATGTCAAGCAGAGCACCTCACTGGCTATCTTCAAGAGAAATCTTGATGAGTGGGTGGGAAATAGAAAGTTCACCCCAGGGATCACTCCAGTGGCTCTACTTGATAGAGGTACTGGGAACTAATGTTGGGCAGAATGATGCCAGGGCACTTCTATGGGCTAGGATTGTAAAGGCTCCAGGGCCATTAGCCTAGTACACACCTATGAACTTATGAACCTATGAACAGCCAAAGAAAGTCATTTCCATGTAAATACATGAGTCAGTTTCTGAAAGTATGCTGCTGATTGCACAGAACATTAACTTTTTCCTGCTCATTTGGCCGACTATGCAAAAGCTACATGTAATGTTTACATAGAGCCCACTAATTTTAAGGGATCCAGCAGTCCTTATGACTTAAGCTAAATAAGAATTTATTTATTTGTTTATTTATTTGACTTTTGTGACTGGGAAAAGTCTGATTGGGAAAAACCCATTTTCAGCAGAGGCCTGGGGAGAAAAGCTCCAAATAATATATAATAAAGTTAATTAAGTACACAATTATGAAAATTACAATTAAGTTAATTTATTAGCTGTAACCCTATATGAGTTTTCTGTTTAGTGCATGGTAAGATTTACTTAAGCTACAAAGTCAGAGTACTTGAAAATGAGCTAAAGGACAATACTTCAGGAAAATGGCTACTTCTCATAAGGCATATAAATTGCACTTTACCGAACTGCAGTCTCACGAGTCCATTTTCACAAAAGTGCATTTATCAGAAAATGTATTTCACAAAAATCTATTAAGCAAGCAACAAAAGAAATTAAACAAACAAATACAGTACACACATTTATGCAGGGGGGCAAGCCTCCCTGCACCCCCACACCCCCACTACTTCAACATACTAACTCTAAGATCGCACTACAGTGGGGAAAAGGGAATATTCCCTTATTCCCATTGTACTGCGATCTATAACAAGCTCCCCTCCCATACACCACTGAAGAAACACCGTGCCTGCACCACCACAGGATCCAGGAACAGGTGAACTTTGTTCGCTGAACAGATTTTCTAGAAAGTGCGTTTTCAGATAAATACACTTTCATGAAATCAGACTCGTGAAACTGCAGTTCAGTAAAGTGTAATTTTGATGGGTCAAAGTAGACCTATATATACATATATATATATATATATATATATATATATATATATATATATATATATGGTTCCCCTTTACAAAGTTGAACATTCAGAAACTTGAAATGCATATGGCCGACGCCATATGCTCGAATTTCTGAAGCTCAACTTAGTGAAAGAGAAATACAAAATAAAGAACATAACACAAAAAAGTGTTTCTGCAGGGGGGCAAGCCCCACTGCACCCCCCTACACCCCCCGCTACTTATTTATTTCAACTCTGAGATCGCACTACAGTGCAGAAAGGGAAATCTTCCGTTCTGCGCTTTATGCCATTCCCCATTCACACAGTCGAGCTTCCACAATTTTGAGCATATGGTCTCGACCATATGCATTTTGGGATTGTGGCCGTTCGACTTTGTGAAGGGGGACCATATATATATATATATATATATATATATATATATATATATATATATATACAGAGCAGATCTGGGGACAGGGACAGGGAAACATTAAATCAATATCAAACTTTGCAAGTGCAACCTAGTGAGGTTAAGAAGGATAAACTAAAAGCTGTATCTTGATAGGGCAGTCACAAAGATCTTGGCCTTAGTAAACAAGCCAGATAATGTATTAGTATTCAAAACCCAGGCAAGGTCATATTTCATTTACCTCTTCAGGGGCCTCAACTAAAATATTAACTACAGGACAGGATATTAACAAACAATCTGGTGATTATTACCAAAACCTTTACGCCAATCTGTGTGATAGCAGTGAGACAAAGGAGCAGGCATGGACATCCAATTCATTATAGACACACAGCAAACTAATTTAGCATGTACCTTTATTATGATTAGTTGTAGATAGCCACTTTAAACACAACTAAAGGGAAAGTCCTGGTCACAAATGAACTTAATGTTCAACTGTGTAATGCTATGGAAGGCATAATTTCTACACCTTCGCTGACTGTCTTTATGTCCTTCCAAGTGAAAGAGGCAATAATCCCATCTCTGTTGCCATTGATCATCATAGTTCTAATGAAGCCTGGAAGTATCCTTTAAAAATACAAAATTACCATCCAATTTCCTAACTGAGTACTAATCCAAAGTTTCACATTAGAATTCTGTCTGGCAAGAAAACAACAAATCATCCTTAGTTTATCTTGCCAAGATGAGCAGAGTTTGTCTCACGCCTGTTACAACATAGATCACTTATGCACTCATGTGACCTAAATTCAAGGTCATAGGAGCCACTGACAGCCATATTGATTGACTTTGAAAAGACTTTCATAGATTCATAGATTGTCACTTGGCCAATGAACTGTGGGGTATTTCTAAGCCTAGCCAAGTTTTCAAAAAAGAATGATGTAATTTTGTATCCAAATAGGACCTTAGGGCCATGCATTTAGAGGCTACCTGTTTCCACCTAAGGGACATGGGTGGAAGGCCCAGTATAGATTTTCTATTCCCCATTTACTGGTCTAGGTTGAGCTTAAATTGGGTAACAGATGAATTCAGCTTCACATGGATGAGAAGCCTGTTTCTCAGGAGGGGCAGTTTTCTGGGAAACATATATGTCTCTCCAGCATGTTCAACTTATATCACAGACAAAATTCAGGTCCCTAGACCTTGTATTTATGGTACTATTTAGCTTACGAATATGTAGGAGATTCATAAGTGTGGAGTCTGTGGATGCCTTTTAAGCCAGGCATAGATCATCCCTCAGCAATCTATAGGAGACTGAGTAGAGAAAAAGGGCGTTGAAGCACTCTGCATAAGGCAGGTTTATTATGCCTTGTATTCTTTTTGTTAGTAACCTCTGAAATTGCTCTGTTTGCTGCATATGTCTGATCAGGTGTACACCAAAGGGAGCATTGTACTCCATAATTGAGCTAATACAGTGGGATAATGATCTCTTTGGACCTAGATGTCATACCCTTACTTAAGCTGCACAACCTAAAAGGATTTCCTCACCACTGTATCCACATGGTGGTTGAAGATAAAGCTACTTTCTATGTGCATATCCAGATCCCTAACCAATGGGCCAACTGTTGGCAGTATTATCAACATGGTAATTAGCTGAGGTAGTTGATTTCCCAAAGGGTACAATTATGTATTTCCTAGAATTGAGTTTAAGGCCATGGTTTTGACAAAATTTGTTAGTCAGAAATAGAACTTCTTGAAGAATGCCAGTGTCTGCAGGGTAGTCGATGATAACCGCCAGCTTGCAATCATCTGCAAACTTAGTCATAAACCTTCAGCATTTTCTTCCTCTTCAGAGGAATAGATGCCAAAAAGGAGTGGGACCAGTGTCGAACCTCAGAGGAGTCTGCTAGTGACTGGCCTCTTAGTGGAGATGGCTTTACCTGTTTTGACCTCCTGGGTCCTGTCAGTGAGCCAATTGAATATCCAGTAAGTGATAAAAGGGTTTATACCTAATTTAGTGAGTTTGTCTATAATGCCTGAGTGAGGTATTGTATCAAAAGCCTTGGCCAGGTTGAGGTAAGTTCTGTGCACAGTCATGCCCTCATCCATTGCTTTGGTGTATCTTCTCAAAGAAGTCCAGCAGATTTCATAGGCATGACCTTCCTTTATCGAAGGTCAAAATGAGATGGGTCCAACATTTGCAGGTTACCTGTGTCCTCATTAATCATATCCATGATGATTCTTTCCATGGCCTTATTTATGAGATTGGTCAGCAGTATGGGCCTCTAGTTACCTGGATCGGTGGTTGGACTTCGTTTGTGCAGTGTAATGACTGTAGCCATCTTCCATTCCTTGGGCACAAAACCTGACTATAGGCTCCAGATGAAAGTTATTCAAGTGGACCAGAGAAGTCATGTTTCATGCTATTTAGTAAGCATCCTGAGATGTTATCAGGGCATATTGATGCAGAGTGTTTGGCCTTGCAAAGTGCATTGATGACCTGTTCACTAGTAATTGTCGGGGGGATTGTCGTATGCAGTATTTCCTTCTGACTATCAGGAGAGGAATGGGGGGAGAAATTTGAGCTGAACCTCTCAGCCAAAAGGTTGACAATGGCCTCTGGTTCAGTCTGCGTGATGCTCTTTACAATATTTTCTGTGCATTATTAGTACTTCTCCTAAGCTTACAGACAAACCTATGGAAAGCTTTGTGGTTGTCCTTGCCTTGATTAAGCAGAGTTACCTTTTGAAATTCTTAGGATAGGATTTCCTATTCCCTGCACTCCAGCTGTCTAGGCCCATTTAGTTTCTCCCATGGTAGCAGTGCTTACTGGCTGCACCATACTCTTACCTGTATAAAATTTATAAATGCAAAGAGTAAGATTGTTCACAACAATATTCCTTTTCCAGAAAATGCACAGACTCCTACATTAATAAATGAAATTTGTCAGGATGGAAGCTAAATGAAATTGAAATGAAAGCTTTTTAATTTGCTGGTAGCCACATCATTATGACTCAGAACACATTGAAGAATATACTCCTTTTGTTTCCCTACACTTTATATAACTTTGCTTCTCTCTCTCTCTCTCTCTCTCTCTCTTTTAAATGAACACCAGTAGGGTGGAAGAATTTGCAATTAACACAACACTCCAAGACTTAAAAAACTCTAATGGAAGGTTTCCTTTCATATTGAACAGCAAGACACCCAAGTACCTGGTAATCCTATTAGATACAAAGCCTATTGCAATGGCTGCTGACCAACTTAAAAGAAGCATGGTGTAATTTCCTTATCTTACTACATGGATGGAAGAAATTAAAATTACACTTAATGGATAAAACTGCAAAAGTGAAATGCTTACCCGCACTTTTTCTGTCAATGTTCCACACAGTAAAACATGATTGGTCAAAATTATCTAAACCAACAGCACAGATTAATTGGGATTGTAAAGAGAAAAAAGGATTAAAGTACATGCAGTACACTGTCCATGATCCCTCATAGCCCTATATATCCTGGACAGGGTCTTTCGTTTTCAAGCTCTCACTATCAGTTAACTTTTCACATATGACAGAAATAACACTCCTGTGTGGGCTCTCTTAGATTTTAAGATATTAATCACTGATTCTCCCTGGGTTCATGGAAGGTTTTCAAAACTTCTCCCTACATGGCTCAAGGACCAGCACAATATACTAGTTACATTTGTCACACTTAAAATGCTGTACTCATTTTTTTATACCCCTTCAAACTTGAGGTTAATTGTTCAATTATTGAGGGTGTCTAGGCATTAAAGAAGATAGTGCACTATTAAAAAACAAGGCTTTGGAGGAAGAGAATACTTTGGCTAGAAGGCTTGATTCAAGATGTCAAAAAAAGAGCAATTGAGTTTTTTTTTCAGTCAGAATAGGCTCTGTTTAAGAGTGATCATTTGAGAACTTTATCTCATTCGCATCTGCTGCACAAATCACACTCTGTTCTGTTGAATGCTTGCAGTGGTGTTTATGTGTGCTACTTGTGTCATTACAAAGCACAGTGCTTAAAAGGCAGACAACATATAATGTTATTGTTTCAATGCAAATTATTTTCAGTTTGAATATGTGGCCTTCAGTGCCACAGTTAAGCAGCCTACATGCAAGGAAAATTGTATCTGAACACAATCTGTTTAATTAATCAAGTTAGAAGATTTTTTCCCAGATTTAAATATACTGTGACTCTGACCACCAGGTAATTGCTGTCCAGACTGCCAGCAATTGGAAATGTGACACATCATTAACTGACTGCTAGTGTGAATGAAGCCTCCACCCTGAATGTCATAATGCAATCCAACTTCCACAAAATATTAGAACTCTCTTATTTTCTCCATTATTATTGGAGCTACAGAGATAATTAAGTCTAGCTCCTTCAGTTTTAAACACAAAGCTTATTCTGTTGTATATAATCCTAGATCAGTTACATTTGCTGAAAACTCAGAAAGAATTCAAAAGCTTTGTAACTTTGATTTAATAAGAAGTGAACGCAGCTGCATGCACAGAGTTAAGTAGGTTAATGGCAAGTCCACCTTTTGTGTATTAAGACACTATTGTTTATCTTTAATTGCTAATGAAATCCAATAGTCAGAGTATGCAGAGGTGTCTGCAAGAAATGTACTGTATGTAATGCAATGAATGTTTCACTTATGTTTTAAGAATGCTTTTTTCCCTTTTAGCTGTGAAAAAAAATATTTTTCTGACAATCTGTTTGAGTAGATACAACACCACATTCCATGCCTGATATTTAGCATTTTTATTAATCACCTTAGATGCTAATTTTAAATTCTGCCTTCTTTAATTGGTTATGATATCAACAGTCTGTAGTGCATCATTCTGAAGAATTTGTCTGTGATCACTATTCACAGTAGCTTCTAAAATACAGTAGATCAATAGTATAGCCACACAAGACACTGCACTTAATCTCTACTAATCTTCCTGGATGTGAATCTCCACCTGCACTGAATATTATCTGAGCCATACTTGAGTCCGATTTGTCTAAACTATCCTAACATCAGACATTGTACTCCTGTGGAACAATCATTTTATAACAGTATTAATGATCTTTGTTCTTAACAGTGGTAATATTCACTGTGCTCCATGTATGTATGCTAATAAGTTTATTATAAGTGCAGGTGATATTATTCATTACATTTACTGTTTTATGCATTTGCAAGCTTGCAAAAATGCTTGAGTCAAAACAACATTATTTTCATCAGGTTTTATAGACAAAAACAGCACAGTAGCAAAGTCATCCTTATACAATGTATGGTAAGAATTACTTAGCTATCACCCTATATTATTGCAGAAACATACATCAGAATTTATCTGCTCAATAGTTAACTTGATATGATGAGAATTACATTTCCTGAATTAATATACTTTTTCATTTTTAATAATTACCTGGGATTCATTAATGCTTACACTAAGTGCAAACCATTCAGAGTGAACAGACAACACAAGTATAACTTGCACCTTTTTCCTCCTAATTGTAGTTTTCCTACTGATCTTCTTGCAACATTAAATATCAAGGGGGATTCATAAAGGTTGCCACAAAGTGTAAACTACATGTACACTTAGTGTAATCTGCCTGAGTGACTAGAAAGCAAAACAAATGCAGTACAGATGTTCTTGAATACAGATCGTATACACTTACCCCGGGATTCATGAAGCTTGCACCAGGCGCAGGCGTAGCGTAGGCGGTATAATGCCAAACATGGCCGCCGAGTGATTCAGGTACGATCCAATTCCATGTGCACTACCGGCATACGCCAGATCTGCGCAACCCTCGGTTTAGGTATGCTAATCACCCCATGCGCAGTGCTGCACCATGCAAATGAAGGTACATAGCGATTCATGAAGTGGTGCAGGCATAGCGTAAGCCCACAGAAATGTAAACCAAAAAACGCGGTTTACATTTTTCCAACAGAACATCGGAGCTATGAAAGTGGACCAGACTCATGTATTACAAAGTTAACATATGCCAATGGCTAAATATACAGCCAATGGCATAAGAAAAGATGCACAACACCTAAAAAACAGCATTTAATGTCATGTCCACAGTAACGCAAAGTACAACCGCAGGGCATGTGTGCGCAAATGGGAACACAAAGAAAATATATACAAATGTCATAAAATCGCAATGTAATACAAATCATGATTTCACCATAATACTCAATGGTATGTATGGTACACCACAACCAAGCTGCAAGGGTTGCTAAGGGTCTGTGACAGTGTTCAGCGCGGTAACTAGGAATTAGTAGTCAATGCCATGCAAATGAGGCAGGTAATAGTGAATCGCAAACGTCCTGCCGGACTAAGGATGTACCATACAGTGCAGCACTACAACACTGAGGAGTGGCTTAGAGGTATACATGACATCAGCAGTGGGGTGTGCCACCGTAGCTGTAAGCACATTGGAGCAATGCAAATCCGGCCTGGCCGTTGCTAAGCAAAGCCGCAGGACAGGGGTGGGGAGGTAGGTATAGCATCGTTTAGCTGAGAGCACATATGGTGCCCGAAAGCACATGTGTGCGGGGAGGAAAATGTGCCCGAAACCCGGTAAGCGGATGCACGCGCCACACACCATAGCTAAAACAGGAAGGCCAGGGGAAGAAAATAAGGAAATGCCGCAGTAGGGTAATTGGAGTACAACTGAGCAATTAACACCTAATAACTCACAGCGGGCAATCGACGGCAGCTGACAAGTCTGCTCGCAGAAACCTGCAAAACAGGATAGGGGAGGTGTCGGATTGTAAAGAAAAGAAAACTATCATAGCAGAGCAAAGCAAACCTGCAGTAGACCTGCCATAGAACACATTACGCAAGATAAGCCAGGTGTAGGAAAGTACAAATGAAAGCAGGCTGCTGGATGCATGCCAGAAAATGGGAGGTGAAACGTGAAGAAATGTAAAGGGAAGGGCAAGAGGTAAACCATGGCAGCCAAATGTAATTCAACACCAAAGGCACCACAATTGTAGTTCCTTTCGTAAAACACATAAGATACCCTGTCGCTATGATCATACATACACACCCTATGACATCATTGGTGTTCACAGCACAATAGTATAAAGTGTGAAAGGACCCCACACACACCTGTGTATTCCCAAACACTGCACCATAGGTGTAAACATATGGGGAACTTTTACAATGTACATGTTGGGAGCTGCCATAGCTGTGATTCATCACCATGTGTTAGAGACTGACGTTGTTGTGGAGGATGATGCTGACAACCACCGCAGGCCCCAGAGGAGGAGAAGAGTGTTCAGACCAAGGGTAACCTACCAGTGGCTACATGATCTGGAGATAGTAGAGCATTACAGGGTGGACAGGGACATCTTACAGCAAATAGTTCAGCTGTGCCAGCCATGCCTGAGATCCAGAAACAACAGAGGGGAACCCATCCCAGTGGACACAAAGGTATGTGTAAGCTTGCGAATACTAGCCACAGGTACCTTTCAAAGGCCAACTGGAGATATAATGGGGATCTCACAGGCATCAGCATCCAGGGTACTACACCAGTTCCTGGATGCCATGTTACCACATGCCAATGAGCATATATACTTCCCCTGAACTCAGGAAGAGTTGGCCAGCAATATGCGTCTCTTCCACCATGTGGCACACTACCCGGAGGTACTGGGTTCGATAGACTGCACGCACATACATATCAGGTCACCACACAGTGAGCATGGTAGGTGCTACATAAACCGCAAGGGATACCACTCCATCAACTGCCAGGTCGTGTGCAATGCCCAGGGCATTATCATGGATGTGTGTGCTGGCAGCCCTGGAAGCTACCATGACTCCCACATCTGGCATGCTTCACAGCTGTATCAGGTATTTGTCAGGGGGGACATCCCACATGGCCACCTTGTGGGGGATGCTGGCTATGCACTGGAGCTGTGGATGATGACTCCCATCAGAAATGCACACACACCCATGCAAGAATGCCATAATAAGGCACACGCACAAACCAGAATCATCATAGAGTGTGTGTTCGGGATGCTGAAATCATGGTTCCATTGCTTGGACATATCTGGTGGAGCCTTGCAGTACTCTCCAGGCATGTGTGCCCACATCTTCATAGTATGTGCCATGCTACATAATATGATCCTGTGGAAACAGCTGCAGCAGGGACAAAATGGTGAAGGCCCTCACAGCCCACCGCAATTGCCAAGGCCATCACAGGCACAGAGGGATTCAGACCACGAACACCCTGTACCAGCCCCAGTAGGCAGACGGAGGTGTGCCCAATATGCCTATGCCTTGGCAAAGAGGGAACGTATAGCACATACTCTGACAGTGTAGGACCCTATGGACTGACACACCTGTTCACCTGCACACACAGTAAAATGGATGGCATGCACACACGACCACCTGTAAATTGTAATGTATAGGTGGCCTACTGTGTGAATCCTACATAGGCAGCCCTCAACCATTGTACACACAACAGCTATTGGAACAAGGAATGTCAACACCTGAACAGTACACTCACCTATCAGCATATGTTGGTACTGTGTGTATAGTTTCCTAGGTACATCGGTAGGTACACGCCCAATTGTCAGAGGCCGTTCATCAATCAAGGCAAACAGTGTCTGCTGTTGCCACCACATCGAGTAACCAACTGTCGCTCAGTGGAGCAGAGCCAATTGCGGGATCCATGTGTGTAATCACTGTTCCTCACACACTCTGCATGGATTCCCTGGTGCGTTAATGAGGGGCTCCATATAATGTAATCATGGATGTAGTGGCGAAGCATGGGGTGTACCCATGACAGGTATCTGTCACCCCAGCATGCTCCACCTACAGTTGTGTGAAGGTGTAGCACATTATAGTGTGTGGCTCACTGTGACATACATACCCAATGCTGGAGCACATCCATTAAACATCACTTGGACATACCATTAATAGGTCTCATCCATATGTAAACTAACTGAGTTACACATTTGATCACAGTATGGAGTAACAGCCGTAGTACAGTCCACATACAAAATGCCATAACACATGTACAAATCCCAGATGCCCAAGTGGTAAATGCAGTGACTGTCGTGCATGTTCCCGGTCCCACGTCCTGGAAGGGATGTAACGTAATCCCGAAGGCACGAATAATGCATGTTGGATGCAGGTCATCAGATCATGTTTAGCACATGTTAGCGGGAATATGCATTGCCCAGTGCTGGTAAGCGTCATTTAAATATGTCTATAAGGATATGCTCGAAACAGGGCTAAGCTTCTCTGAATATTGCGCAGATCACGGTCAGTGATGTCCAGAACAGGTGAAACCAGCATTATTCACCCCTGTACTAATAGTGCCTGCTCTGAAGGGTAAAATGACCACTGCCAGGAGTAGAACATGCAATCATGTACACAACCACCTAACACTAAGCTACCCAAGATGTACCAACGACAGGTGTGCAATGTGACAGGTTCAAACACAAACGTGCAGAGTCCAGGTAACAGTATACACCGACATGTACACAATGAAAGGTGTATTCTGCCTGTCACTCTCTCTGTTATAGATATATATATATATATATATATATATATATATATATCTACACATATATATATGTATACATAATAGAGATAGAAAGGGTGATAGAGAGATATATGTTGATATATACAGATTCACCTATATCTGCAAATATGTAGATAGGTCAACGACAGGTACACAACCATGGAGGTACAAATAAATAGGATACTGCCAACTATGGAATGTGTCACATACTGACATGCATAATCACGAGGCTGAAAGACCAAAAGAACACAGTACCGGAACACTGGAACCGCGTGTAATATTATCACGATATTAAGGGACATTTAGTTATCACTGCCGGTGTTGCGGTCCATGTAAGTACTGTGTTCAACTGTGTTTGTGATTGCCGTAGTCTGTGTATGTGTGTGTTGAGGGTCCCATGTGCATTTCCGTGGGACTGTAATGTGCGTGTGTGTGTTTGCATCCTGTGTCTGTTAATGTTAACTCAGAGGTAGATCATTACGGTAGGTGTGGTTATAGCTGGCCGTAGGCATACTGTTACCACCTGTCCCACTTTAATAGGGACAGCCCCTCCCTGGACAGTTGTGTCCTGACAAAAAATATTAAAAAGGACAAATGTCCGAGATTGTAGGACATAATTATGTCCCATATATTATGTAATAGTTGCATTAAATAGTTATGCCTGTATCTAAAAAATGTAAATGTTACATGAAACATGATAAGTAGCTAAAGTGCTACAAGAATAAGTATGTATTCAGGATAAAAGTATGTGCTGTCCTGTGTACTGACCGTAGGTATGTGTCGGCCTGTAAACACCGATGTGTGTCCTGCAAATGTCCCACTATGGCCATTTGAAAAGGTGGCAACCCATGCCAAAGAGGTTCAGTCACCAACACAACTGCAATGAGTGGAAATATCTGTGACAGAAATACACGGGACAGCTGTCATTTAGTAACATTCCTTTACATATCGCTGTATTTCCGGAGGTATGGAAGTATCAACCTCACCTGCATACTATATGGAAACCAATTAACAACGGCCCAATGTATAAGCTCTTAACAACCATAGTTTCAGTCTACTAACTGATAGGTCTTCAATTAGGGAAGGAGCCCACACACATATATGGAATAAGTAGAAATGCAGTCCCCACAAACCTGTATATGCTATGTACACCCACCTACATCTCCCACACATGAAACAATAGCAATACAGACTGTAATAACATCACAAACATCCACTCACTCAATTACATCTGCAGAAGTGTTAACATACCTTGTGAGAGACACATTTGTAAAGGCGCCATGTGAAATCATAGCTGTTGTATAATGCAACAGATGGCGATGTTACAGGTTTTGTTTGCAATAGTCCCTTATCAGACAGTTGAGATGACAGGTACACTCACATGTAGAACCACATACTCTAGCCATCACACACAGTCCACGGGGGACATGAATCCAAAATACCCGTGTCTCTACAAATAGCAGTTGCAATTCCACACAACAAAACACATACAGGCCGTCTCCCCGAAGGTAGGGCAAAAGGGCAACACCCAAGTGGAGAATTCAATTATACCCCACTGTTGCCACATAATTGGCAAATGGAGTAGCTGCACAGGTGATGTGCATGTAATAATTTACTCAGGAACACCAATTGGCAGCAGGAAACCACATGTTACAGGTATCGATGTATATAAGGATGACTTGCCAGACATTCAAACCGTATGCTCATACCATAGAACCGTTTAAACAGTATAGGTGTAAAAGAGATATTTATAAAAGTTCAGAATGCTAACAAGGTATGTAGAACACTCAGTATGTTAGTGTATGTATAGCCTGTTTTGTATTAATTAAAAGTGTCCGCAATGCATAAAGTGGGAAAAGGTATTATGTAGTGATGTCTTGCTGAGCATAGTAACGCTTGTAGAAATTGTGTGCCCTGCTGTGGGCCACAAAGTAAACATCACAGACACCACAAGGGATGCTACATGAGGGCTTTAAACAGAGCAATTCCACACCACCCGTCAGTGGTAGGGTATGTCCAACAAGTACGTGCCATAGCAGGGGATAGTATATGTTGATATACTGTCACAGTAGGCATGTGTATGGGCATATAATGACAATAACATGCCTAAGGTGGTCCTGCTGTGCAAGTATGCTTTGCATTATGGGATAATATGTAAAATATGTGTAATGTACAGTATTGTAGGTAGATATGTCAGATATTCTACACAGCATAACAGTTATATCATGCAAACAAAAGGTATTGTCTATTGGCATGTACAATACACAATAACAGGATACATATGGCTTGTAGTCATGGGACACTGTAACAGCATGACAGCTAATCGAAATGGAAGAGCTACTCAATTAACCATGCACAAAGGACATGTAATAGCTTCACAGGTTCATAGTGAGGTACTATACTGTCTGGCAAGTCTATGTGTAAGCCCAACTACAGTGTTTACACTGGCGGCACCTCTCTAGGGTAGTCTCCTGTCTGTGAACAGCAGAGCCATGTGTTACCTGCACCTCTGCACAGTACAGCCACTGCAGTGATCCCTGGCTTACATGTGTGTCTCCCATCCACCAAGTGAGGTATCTCATAAACAGTGCTACTGAGTGTCCCTGCGTGATGTACATAGGAATCATGTTCCAAACCATGGTGAGTGTCTGGTTTGGGAATGTAACCCTCAAGAACATCCCACTCATTGTTGCATTTGTGCACATATCCATGAGCATGTTGCTCTCAGTGGCTTTTGCTTATGTCGCTTATGTGGAGTATATCCATGAATATTGTTGTGGACATGAGCCCTGTATGTTCAGCAGAGATCACCCCTGAGTATGCAGTATGTAAATGTGTACAGTCTTGGTGTCCGTAGTACTGCCGCATACGTCATCCTTCGGAACTCAATAATCCTCATGGTGTGTTAATGTTGTGATAAGTAAAGCCATTGCTGTTCTGTAAGGTACACCCTAAACGGGGTGTTGTACTCTTGAATGTGTGTATACATCAGGAGTTTAGAGGTACAATGGGTGCCTTTGTTCCAGGTACAAACCCAGTACAGATAAGGGTGGCCACGTAGAAGGATATCCACACCACATTGGCAATATGGTTATCAAAGGAGTGGGTGCTACATACGTGTGTACTAAAATCCCGTATAATGTCACATGTATGTAGGGGACTACCACCTATGTGATAGTCAGTGGGTGATTGGTGTAATCCAAAGGGGATGTTCATGCACCATGTGTCATGCAGCTTGAGGCCATGTTATCGACATCAGGTATCCGTCACATTGACACCCTTATGGAGGGAGTCTGTATCAGCTGGTGGATCAATCATGGTGCCTTGTATGCAGTTGTCTGGAAACCTAGTCAGGGAAAGTCCCTCTGTGCTAGCCTGTACCTCAGGGAAGCATATACCGAACATGAGGTGCCCTATGACTGAGGACTGTGGTATGCCAAGTGTAACTGAAATACAGTAGGCACTATGGTATGCTACCCTTATTGTGTGGGTCCTGTCCATGAGCCACTTTGCATAACATCCTGAGACGTAGGGGTCGATGTGCAGGTGGATGTGTATGTTGTCAATACCAGAATGGAGAACGGTGCTGAAAGCCAATGAGAGGACAATGTAGGCTGTGTGGACCCCCTTACCATCATCAACTACCCTGCTAACTGTATCAAAGGAGTCCACCAGGTGTTGAGCCATGGTCTGGCCCTAACAAGTCCAACCTGGGTGGCATCAAAGGTCTGGAGCCCACCAATGTCTCTGTGAATGACTTCCATGATGATGTGCCCCATAGCCTTGCAGAAGAGTCCAGTCAGGTGTATAGGGCAATAGTCCCTCTGGTTCATTGTGGCACCACCTGTGTGGAGTGTGATAACTGTTGCTGTGCACCATTCAGGGGCCACAATGTCTGATACAAGGCTATTAGTGAATCTGGTGGCCAAGTGGGGAGACATGTCGTTCTGAGGTTTGTGTAAATCACAGCCTGGGATGTTGGATGGTCACATGGAGTCTGTGTTCCAGGCCTTAGAGAGTGCAGGTTGGAACTGAGTAGTTGTGACCGCAGGGACCCCGCAATGTTCCTGCATGGATTATGGCCCTGTAGGGAGTGAGATGGTGTAACGTTAGCATTGAACCCATCCACCAGGATGTTGCCAACATCACTCAGTTCTGTAATGTTTCTGAGTAACCATCGTATGTCAGAGCAGATGTGGGTATTGCCATTGACTACTGACATACCTCCATAATGCTTTGTGGTACATCCTGGAATGTGTCGCAGTAATGTTTATGTAGCTAGGTTTGGAGGATGTGATAAGGGATCCCGGAGCCCTACTGAGGCTGACCAGTGAGCTACCCCACCCATGGGATTGTACTCCACTTTGCAACAGCCTCCACCTTTTGTTGTACATTATGTCCATGGAAATGGACCCCCAGAGTGGCGTCCATTATCTGGTGGGTACCATCATGGCTCTGTTTGGAATAGCATGATCCATGTAGTCATGTAAGTGCTAATGAAGTGCACTGGGGTATGTTTCAGCATTTGTATGTGCATTGTCCATCTGCACGGGTGTCATGACGTTTACTACTGCTGTCATAAGACGTCTGTTGTAGGCGTTGGACTAATCATGTACTGTGTATGCCGTGAAGGGTGTGGTGCCGGGATGTGGATAACAAGGGTGATTAGTATATGTTCGGAAACTACCAACGAGGGGATAACCACAGGTGTGGAACACCAGTGACATGTTGGTAATGTCCATGTCTAGGATATTGTTGGTCTTGGTGGTGGTGTGTATGGGTTGATCCAGCCGAGTGGTGTTATGAATCCTGGACAGCGTTGGCCTAATGTGTCGGTACATGAGTAGCTGTCCAGTTAAGTGTGGGATAGTGTCAGTCGCACATCAGTAGTACCTGTCTGAACCCTACTGTCCAGTACACCAAGAAATGAGGGCCAGTAACCATGGGGCATGTTGTTGAATCCATAGCATGTTACAATGTGTATAGCAGTTCTGGCCACAGTTAGTTGCACGTGGATCACCTCTGATGCATTGTGCTAAGTAACCAGCCAGGAGGTGTGTACAACATAGTGAAATATGGACACACCTCAGCCGTGGGTGTTCCCGTCCAGGTTACATGACTGAAAGGTATGGTCTGCGTATAACCTGTCAGTGCAGGTGTGCTCTGCGGAGCCTAGAAGCAGGTCCCAGTCATTGCAGAGATATTGAAGTGGTCCATTATAAGGAGTGCCGTGCCTGCATGCGTCAGAGATGATGTCAAGCATTGAGTCACATGACCCCATGTTTTGCTTGCCTGTTCCCGTTCTGGTGGTGAATGTTATTGGAAACTGTGCAAGACAGGCAGTATAGGAGCAGCAAGAGCCTTACATGTTATCTGTACTCCTAGGGCTGACAGGGTGCAGGTCATCTGTACCAAAGCATCGTGTTTTGTTGACCATATCATTCAAAGCGGACAGATACTGGATGCCTGTGGAATGACAGCAGAAGCATAGGCAACTGTTGAAGTGAAACAGTCAGTTGTTGTACAGTGGTATATAGTCTGGATGAATGCAGAATGCTCCCCAAGGCTTGGCCGATACCTTCTGGGCTACAAGACTGGAGAGCTATTGCATGTCCCTGCACATGTAGTCTGGGAAGTTACATCTCAGGGCAGTCACACTAACATGGAGAATGACAGTCAAATTGTACCTGGTGAGGTGTGGCATAGGTGCATAGGTTATGTTGCAGAACCAGTTACCTGACAGCTAGATGTAAGCAACTATCGCTTTGTGTAGCCTGCTGAGTGGGACATCAGTGTGACTGCCTACAGAGTCACCTATGACTGGTGTGTTGGGTATGTTATAACACCCTATTGGCTGTATTTGATGGGCACACATGAGTCTGTGGGCTATAAGTAATTGTTGTTGTGTTTGGTGATGGGGACTGCCTCTGTTGCCTACACAGAATATGGAGAGGTTCTGCAAATGTCGTACTCATACTATGTGTGGCCTGTGGTGGTGGAGATCTTGTGAGACTATGTGATGAGTGGGGTGTGTTGCAAATGTTACACATCCCCACATGAATGTCAGGTACAGTCTAGGTTGGTGAGAGCATTACCCCCAGCATGGCTATATATGTGCATCTCCCACAGGCTCTAGTGTTGTATGTTGTCCACAGACATTGACACCACATCAGGCCACAGATACCGTACATTTCTCTTGCTGCTGTAAGACATCCCCGTCAGCCGTGCACCTCGTGTGTGTGGTACATCAATGTCATGTGGTACATGGTGCAGTGACAAGTCTGCCATGTGTGGACATGGTTGCCAGGCAGCTAAGACTCTGTAGTAGTTGTGCAGGGGTGTCATCCGTAGGTCTTCCAGTGACCTGTCACATGACACAGCATGGTTTGGTGTGTATATACCTCATCATCGTGGGTTACAATCCACAGTTATGTCATGTGTATGCACGCAGTTATGGCTATGCAATGTGTGCATATTACACAATGTATAGCAATATAGATGCCTCATGATGCCATGCAATGGCACAGTGTCTATACTTCACACTGTATAGCAATGTAGATGCCTCACACTACCCTTCCATGCTCATGCACATTTGCTAAACGTGCATTCTATCTGTAGGGCATACAGACAACACTGCAATGTGATACCCATTACAACGCTGTACATGTGTCAGGACACCATTGTGTCAGACATGTATGCATGTCAATGCACACGTCAGCAGATTACATGTCAAGGTCACTTCAGCCATGTGTACTGTTAACCTGTGCTGGTCCACATGGTGTATCACAGGGATGCATGCTTACTACCAAGATTGTGTGAACTGCATGGCTACTGAAATGACACCTGCTTGCTACTGTGTGCAACCCAGGGAGGTGTGCTAACTACCACTATTAATGTCTGAGCTGCATGCCGTATGCTGTATCACATGCATGCTGCATGCCGTCTGTCAAATCACATGCATGGTGTGTGTGTGTGTGTGTGTGTGTGTGTGTGTGTGTGTGTGTGTGTGTGTGTGTGTGTGTGTGTGTGTGTGTGTGTGTGTGTGTGTGTGTGTGTGTGTGTGTGTGTGTGTGTGTGTGTCTGTGTGTGTGTGTCTATTGTAATGTAGAGTCTTTCTTTGCATTCACAGGTGATGTAGGTGCGTTATCCTCCTACAGTCCATCTGATGTTAGTGTCCCCACAGATACTAGCAGTGATGAACATATGCATGAGGTACAGGCAGGGTTGTCAGGGGCTGAATCTGTGCCAATGGTTGCCATCCCAGCTATTTCCCCCTCTTCCCCGTACACAGTTCTCATGGCAACACATACCCCATCACCAGTGGCCATAGAGGAAGGGCAGTCAGCGTGTGTTAGCTTGGAACAGGAACGTGTGGTGGCTACAGAAGGTGTGTCTTCACACCATGGTGTCAGTGTAATGACTGCAGATGTGCCACACAGGCATGTGGCCAGTGCTGCTCATAGGAGGACCTCTGGCAGACATGCACCTGCAGGACAGAGTGCAGCAGCTGGTGTCACCAGATGCATGTTCCAGACTGTAATGGTGGCACAGGTACATGCTGAACAGCAGAACAGAGAAGGGCAGAGGCTTCAGAGGGCTGCTATCTGTACTCTAAACAACAACATCCAGGCATTAGCAAATGCTCAACAGCAGATTGCTGATGTTCTGGACAGGCGATTGGGTGACATGGTCAGAACCCTTGACCGTGGCATGGCAATCCGTGAGCGTGAGCTGTCTGTGCTGGAACATCTGGTAGGAGTGAGGCGTAGGCCACGTGGACATAGGCCAGCTACACCACCTAGTGCAGGTCAACGTGAACGAGCCACCTCACATGCCTGCTCCAATAGTGCCGGTAGCAGTAACAGTGCAGCTGGTGCTGCACTGTCCACACCAGGACACAGCAGGCCACGTGGACATGGCCCTGGACATTCGCAGTGGGAAAACTGTTCCAGTGGACATGTGTCATCGGACAGTAGCCAATCTGTACTTCCGCTTAGTAGTGCCCGTGCAAGCCCTGACAGGCACAGATCACGTGGCCATGGCCGGACACAGTGAGCTGTACATCCTGGTCTGTACAATCTGGAGCTGTCAATAATACCCATGTGTAGGCCTGGCAAAAGGCAGAAATGTGTGCAATCATACACGCACACAACAAAAACATCTGTAGGGCACCGCAACATCCACGTGCATAATGACCACGTATGTCCAATCAGATCACCGGCCCTTACCCACACACATGATGTCATCCACTGGTGCAGCCTATGCCCCTGGCAAACATTATCACCCTGTGCATATAATGATGCCTGTGCTGCATCCTTGTCATCCACACCATCGGTGCAGGGACATGCTCAAATGGTTTGATGCACAGGGTGAACAGAATAGTGAGAGAAGTGTATATTACATTAGTTGTGTACTGTTGACACCCACCAGACATACCATGTAGTACAGGTTTATAATGCGTTGTTATATGTTCACAGTATGTGTCTTGGTAACAACAGTAACAGCATGTTGGTAATGATGCCCTGGTTCCCTCCTTATGCTCTACTTGCATGTGTCAACAAGTAGCAGTGTTTGCAGTTTCCCATGTGTAAATGTGGAGTACTCACAGGCATGTATGGCAATACCAGCATGCTATACGTAGCCTCAACCTGACTGTTCGAAAAGCTACCATACCACAGATGTCCACACATCTACTGATCCAGAAGCATGTGGGCTGTTTAATAGGCTACAGTGGCTATAGACGTGACATCCATACCAGGTCACATCACAGGTATGTTGACATGGTGCAGGGGGTTTACACAGCGGTCTGGCCGATGATAACGTTAGAGGCCACTTGATAGCATGAGGCCTCACTGTGTAACATTACCGGATTAAAACACACACAGACATACACAGAAACACACAGTAACATACCCACACTCACAGGGTCAAGAACACTATAACGCACACTCGATAGTGTTGAGGTGAGGACCCCTGCCTATGTGGTAATCACCCTCACAGTACTGTGCACCCACACGACGTGACACAGAGAATGAACATGTACAGGTAGCCAGTAAGGCTGAGACCGATGGCATCAACAGGGTAGTAGACTGCATCACCATGAGGGGTTAGAGATCCTGTCTGTTCTGTATGGTAGCATACACCCTCACTCCATGCACCAGACAGCCATACATACATACACACACACTGTGAAGTCCACAAATGTCATTCACATATGGATAGCTGACATGTGTGTGATATACACACCACCCCTGCCTACGTCATGCTTTCCACACTGCAGTATTTACAGATCTTTACAACAGTGTACAGGGGTGTGTAACAATTGAGATGTATTCCCCACCATATGTGGCATATATGGCCACACAAGCAAACACACATGGCAGTACTGTGAATGATACACCTGCTATATGATGATACGTCTGACAGACATGCAGCAGTATTGGCCACATTATGTGTACCAACGCTACCTTCGGCAATTGTGCTGCTATATGCACAAGGGAAGATGTAAGTGTTACAGGTGTCACGTGACTTACAGTCAGTAACACCTGACCGCTGTGTAGGTTTTATGTCTTCACCGTCAAGTAACAGTAACATAGCGTACTGTTTGCACATGTAATGGTAGGATGGCTTGTGACACACCTGTGAGCCATCCCCGGCAAACATCCATCTGCAAAGGTGGATCACCACTTTATGTACACACATCCATACATACCTGATGTACATCCTACCGTACTGTCAGTATTTCACCATATACAGGTGTCATTGATGGGGCTGCATTGCAACTGCATGTTGTAGTTAGGCACAGATGAATTACATACATCAGCTACTGCACATGCATGGTAGCTGCATGCACACCACTACATGTACATGTGTGTTGGTCCTGCATGCCTGTCATGTAGCCATGTTTGTATGCATTGCAATTGGTGGACATGTGTGATGACATACATAACACATGGACTGTTGTATGATATGATGGGTGTCATGGGTAACTAGTACAGAGGAAATGTTTCCTCGGTCAATATTGCTACCTCATGTACTGTTAGCATTCAACAGCCATGGACCTACCTTCCATGTGCATGCGTGTGATTGCTGTGGCCACTTTTCTGCACGGAGGACAGCAAAAGCTATGCTATGTACATATGTGTTGTGTGTGTGTGTGTGTGTGTGTGTGTGTGTGTGTGTGTGTGTGTGTGTGTGTGTGTGTGTGTGTGGTCCATGCACATATCCACTGCGATTACATGTATGTCATATCCAAACATGTGTGTTCTTTGGTGTACAGCGACAGTCATCTGTCACAGCTGTGTAAGACCTAGGGGCCCTGTTATGTGTAGAGCCGACCTGGTTATGTACAGTGGTATCATTGCATTGCATAACACATGATGGAACCCTGTCAGTACATGTGTAGTCTGCACAGTTGCTGTAGACCTATGTACAGTCCACTGGTCATGAGTCACACGGTGTTGTGGTAATGTATGGATGTGTGTTGCTGGTCCAAGGACATGGTGTTGTCTGAGGGCTACGTTGCGACGTTTACCTCTGTGATCTGCACCTGAGATCTATGTGATGGCTCTTGAGTGTGTACTGGTCAGTACATGTGAGTGGCCTTCATGTATGTGGGGACAGTAACACCATACTGTGCCCTTCTGTGTTTAGAATCCATGTGCATGCAAGACAGCCCTTTGCTACTGCTAAGTGTGTGAGCATGCCCAGTACGCCATTGTATAGATGGACACACAGTAAATTCCAAACTGTGCCCTTCCATGTTTAGAATCCATGTGCATGCAAGACAGCCCTTTGCAACTGCTGTGTGTGAGCATGCCCAGTATGCCATTGTGTAGATGGACACACAGTACATTCCAAACGGACGTGTTATACTAAGTGTATGAGCATGCCCAGTGAAACCTTGTGTATGTGATGTGCCACTGTGTATGGGCATGGCCACTGACATCCTGTATAGCGATGGTGGTCATCCAGGCAACAGATGTCCATACCCCACGTCAGGATGGATGCCTACATTTAACACACTGGTTGACTGTCTTGAAGGGTGTACTGTCTGTGGCGCATCTCATATCTATGTAGTGTTGTAATAGTGCTCCGTAGATAGGCAGTTGTCCTGCTCACACCACTGCCGTGTGTTTGTCTACGTCTACCTTGGGACAGTAATATGCTTTTAGACTGCTCACTCTCTATACATTCCCTATCGGCGTCTTTGCCTTTGCAGATGATGTCGTCACCTAGAAGTATGCCTCTGGGAGTGCTGTGTTCCAGTAATCTCAGTAGTGCGTTCTGTAACTGCGTAATGCTGTGGTGTGATAAGGTAGTTAGGTGTATGTTCGACTCCCAGCCCTGCCAAATGTGTGTGTGTGTGTGTGTGTGTGTGTGTGTGTGTGTGTGTGTGTGTGTGTGTGTGTGTGTGTGTGTGTGTGTTTCCGGCTGCCTGGGGACAGAGTAATGCTTTTAGACGTCTCACTCCACATACATTCCCTATCGGCATCTTTGCCTTTGCGGATGATGTCATCCACCTAGAAATATGCCTCTGGGAGTGCTGTGTACCAGTAATCTCGATAGCGCATTCTGTAACTGCGTAATGCTGTAATGTGATAAGGTAGTTAGGTGTATGTTCGACTCACAGCCCTGCCAAGTGTGTGTGTGTGTGTGTGTGTGTGTGTGTGTGTGTGTGTGTGTGTGTGTGTGTGTGTGTGTGTGTGTGTGTGTGTTTCCAGCTGCCTGTGGACAGAGTAATGCTTTTAGATGGATCACTCCCCATACATTCCCTATCGGCGTCTTTGCCTTTGCGGATGATGTCATCCACCTAGATGTATGCCTGTGGGAGAGCGGTGATGCTGGAACTCGGTAGCATTTCTGTTAATGCATAATGCTGTAGTGTGGTAGACTAGACAGGTAGGTGCTCGATTCTAAGGCATGGCAGGTGTGTGTGTTTGGCAGTTATACCATATGTGTTTGTATCTGTGGGTGGCTAGCTGCGGGATGTGCTCAGTGTGTTATGTTGCTGACCTATATAGTGTCCACAGCCCACATATTCTGCCAAGACACTGGGTTGTCAACACATACATTCACCAATAGGTCTGGTGAGTAACTGTCAGCAGCCCTACTCTTGCCCTTGATATGGTCTGACCCGTGTGACGCAACATAACACACGTGCCTTGAAAGTAAAAACACTACATGATGCAGGTGGCACATGTAGTTTACTTTTCATTCCTGTCTAATGCATTGCTGTCATGTGGTCCGCTGTTGTGATATAAATGCCATATCTACATTTGTGTGTACATGTATATGTGTGTATGTGTATATATATATATATATATATATATATATATATATATATATATATATATATATATATATATATCCATGTATATATGTATACAAATAATATATATGATATATGTAGATGTAGAGGTGGACATAGATGTGATCGTATATGTCTGGGGACATCAGCACTATTGAATGTTTGTGCCGGATGATCTGTACGTGATAACCTGGGATCTATGTATATCTGCCATGGCATGGTGGTAATGCACATTGTCTGTAGTGTGCAGGGCCACGGGTTGTAGTTGTGTAGACACCAGTTATTTTGTTGCTGGGAAGACCATGGGACATCAAATATGGTGATAGTAAGGCACCTGTTGCCAGTTGTGTATGGATCTGAGCGACACTGAGCAGTGGTTATTAATTTGAAGGTTCGGTATGGGTCATATAACTATTCATTAGAAGACTATACTATGCAGATGAGGTTGACTATAGTGTATCACATTTATCTCCAGGGTGTGCTGCTGGTCCCTGGAGTGTATGTGTGTAGTCAGCCGGGTGCAGGTCTCGAATATAGTTGACAGCATGGGAGGGGGGTCAGGCATACTGTACGTACATTGCAGTACTGTGCCTCAGGAGTGCTCCTGTCTTAGCACACCTAAGCTAGGGGTGTGTCTATACCTGCCTGGTGATATTGAGAGGGATGACAGCAGTGATGGGGCAGTCAGGGTGTACAGGCTGCACAAACAGGTGTTGATCAGCACAATCAGCAGATGACATGGCCAGGCCACACATGAACAGTACGTTAATACGAGCAAGCAGCATACACACAGGTTTCGTCCGCACTCTACACCACCGGTGTATACCTGCAGGGACATTTCATGACACAGTCCAACCAAATGACATGGGCTGCAGCAGGCAACATATACCAACATGTGCAGGAGGCTGGGGCAGTGAGGATGTGTATGCTGCTGAACAACCCTTTCTGGGGTGACATAAGACTTTATAGACCAAGGGTGACTTACCAGGGGCTACATGGGCTGGGGATGTTGGAGCACTATGAGGTGGGCAGATACCTCCTACAGCAGCTTGTTGACCTGTGCCTGCCACACCTGACACATCAAACAGGCTGAGGGAAACACATCACAGTGGATACCATGGTATGTGTTGGCCTAGGTGTACTAGCCACAGGTACCTCACACAGCACAACTGGGGATATCATGGGTATCTCACAGGCATCTGCATCCAGAGTATTGCACCAGTTCACAGAAGCCATGTCAACACATGCTAGTGAGCACGTACATGTCCTCAACACACGTGATTAGTAGACTAGCAATATGCATCTGTTCAACCACATGGATGACTACCCTGAGGTAATGGGTGCTATAGCCTGCACACACATACACATCGTAGCACCACCCGGTGAGTGGGGTAGGGCCTACAGTCACTGCAGGGGCATACCCTCCAACAGCTAAGCCATATGCGATGGCCAGGGCATGAGATTGAATGTGTGTGCTGTCTGCCCTGGAAGCTATGATGTGTCTGATATATGGCTTCTGACACAGCTGTAGCACACCAATGCCAATATGGACATCCCCTACAGTCTCCTAGTGGGGGATGCTGGGTAAACACCGGTGTCGTGGCTGATGACACCCATCAGCAATGCACACACACCTGAACACTCACACCATACTGAGGTGGATGCGCAGGCAAGACATATACTTGTGCATGTGTTTGGGATGCTCAGTTCACAGTTCTGGTATCCGGACACATCCATTGGAGCTCTGCAGTATTCACAAGCTACATGCATACAAGTTGTTATGGTATTTGCTATGCTACACAATCTTATCCTGCAGTAACAGTTGCAGCAGGAACAGCATGGGGCAGGGCCACACAGCCCAACACCACTGCCAAGGCCTGTACAGGCACAGTGTGACTTGGTGAAGGAACTAGCTGAGCAGGGCACAGTCGGCGAAAGCCCATGCACAGTATGATCTGCCCTTGGCAAAGAGGCAACACAAGGCATATGCACTGACACAGTAGGTATCCACGGATTTCCCCTCTCTGACCCGCACACAGTACAATGGATGCCAAACATGACAGTACCTGTGCGCGGCAATGTATAGGAGTTGCACTGTGTGCATCCGACATAGGCAGCACTCCAGCACCGTCCTCAAGTCTGGAACACACCCAGGGTATGTCTATTGACCTAACAAGTGGCAGTTGTATTAGAATGTGAAGTTACCCATTGCTATGGTATGTATGTGAGCATACAAGTGACTGTGGTGGCCAAATGTTAGGGCAGCAGACAGTACACATCCATAGTGGCACCTTGACCTCTCTAGCACATATGGGGGTCACAATGGTAGCCTGTAGTACACAGGGTGTCCTAACCCACTGCAGATTATGGGCTGACCATCATGTGTGTCTGTACAGCCCACAGACATTCCATGCAGCTGGACAGATGTGGACCAATACAGACAAATGATATACGATGGCCTATGGATATGCCCAATGAATGACCCCAACCCCCTAAGACACACACAGATGACAGCAGGCCAGGCAGTTTGATGCAGGTTGTGTAAGCTAGGACGTCCAACACCACTGTGCTGGTAATTAAAGCTGGGAACTGACGTACCCTGGTATCCCTCCAACCAGCAATTTAGATAGGTCCACACACTGACATGGAGTACCCGGCATACCAGTACAGTAGTGGCAGATGTGTACAACTGCTGGCTGTGCCCCCTGCCAAACCTACACATGTGAGAGTCATGTGCACCACCCACGGTGCTGTGTAGAACTGTGGTTGTGGTTGGATGTCCCCACATGCTATAAAGACATGTAGCAACTGTCAATGCCACATGATCATTAGCTACCCTGCAGACACAGCATGACACCTGTCTGTGTTGAACGGAGGAGTCAGCAACACAGTACTAACTATCTGGACATGTGACACATGCAATACAGTTGACCATACTTGGCATGCTCACACACATGATGGTATGACGGTAATGTCGGTCGACAACATACGTAACAGACATACTGGGCATGCTCACACACTGAAACACAAGACAGCCAGGCATGCATACACCAGTGGTCTGGACATATCTGCCAGTACATTGCTATATTGTTGGATGTCTGAGCTGTATGGTGTGTGTGTGGTCTATTGTCTGTACATATGCCATGGTCTATTGTTAATTCACATGAGCTATATGCGCAGGGTACTTCTACCATCACGTGTATAGGGCGGTTCTTTGTTTGCGGACAGGCTGACGCCTTTGGATACAGACTGGGTAAGGCACATTCCAGCAGGTGGGAGCAGTTGTCTGTGGGTTTGCACAGTGTTAAGCACTGCTGACCTCTGGTCATAGCACCGTATACACATTTAGACTCCACATTTCTTTGACAGTGCACTACTGGCATACTGGTAGACAAACACGCTTACAGCCGCTCGCTCACCGACATTTCTGCTTACATTTGTCACTCACGCTGGGTGTGTGCAATCCCTTGTGATGCGTATTACATCGGACTACATGACTTCAGTATCGGGTATGTGTAACCATTTTGCGACAGCAGACGTTCAACTGTACGGACTCGGCGGCTTGTCCAGTGACGTAATCATGTTATATGCGTGTTCCTCATACGATCTGCTCCCATCTGCATGGGAACTGATACTCTGCAATGCTGACATGTGACTTGAGTTTGTTAACGCAGCTGTCCACCGAGTCATTCTACCGCATACCTACTGCACATTGTCCACCTTTCAGATTGCACGACGGGAGACTGTAGGAGTGACACCTTTCCCACTTTGCATGGGACAGACCCTCATCACGCATATCTCATGTGACAATACCAGAACTTTCCACCAATCGGGGACACATTTCTACAGAATCAGGGACAGGTCAAGAAAATTCAGGGACACTTTTACAAAAGTAGTGCTATTAACTTGAAACATTGACAGAATCAGAGCATATGCCTTAATACACATATTCTGAAGTAACAGTTGTTTATAACTCTTACTTATTGTCATTATTCAGTAAGTGTAATTCACCACCTTTCCTTCAACAGCCACTAATTTTAGGAGGGATTAAGAGGGACAGAGTTAAACTTTCAGTCAAACTCAGGGACGTACCTGACATTCAGGGACAGTTGAGTGGTATGGACAATACTCCAGCCATTGCAACTGTCCTGATTAGGGGACATTCTCATGTTGTACGTGTCTGTACTGGTTGCTTGTTACAGGTCTTGTATACTTGACACGTCGATATGTCATATGTAGTAGCATAAGCAACTTTACTGCTGCTAGACTACGCTTTGATTTGTTCCGATATGTATATTTCTGTACTATGCATGGCTGTAGGTATGTTCTGTCCTGGTACATCTGACATTTCTACAGAGCAGGTTCCACTTTGGCCATTCAGAATGGTGGGCCTATAGACCCTATATGTAGAGCTATCACATGTGTCAAGGCAACACATACCCACAGCCAGTAGTAAACGGACGACTTCCACGGTTTGCATATGTTAAGATTATTCATGTAGCATTATAATTGATAATACTGTTTCCTATTACATGTAGCTGTTACTGATACAACAAATTGATGTCTGACACCACTACACACACTATATAGCCTCCATTCCCGAACTCACAGGCCATGTGCCATAACTGTCATTTTGTAGGACACAACTGCCCAGACGGGTGTGTCCCTCGAAGGCGTACGGGTGTTGAACCTCTTCTATTATGCTATCATCTACTTAAGGTGGTCAGCAAATTATGCACATTCCGTCAGTAACAGGCACAGTGTGACTTGGTGAAGGAACTACCTGAACAGGGCACAGTCGGCGAAAGCCCGTGCACAGTATGACCTGCCGTTGGCAAAGAGGCAACACAAGGCATATGCACTGACACAGTAGGTATCCACGGATTTCCCCTCTCTGACCCGCACACAGTACAATGGATGCCAAACATGACAGTACCTGTGTGTGGCCATGTATAGGAGGTGCACTGTGTGCATCCAACATAGGCAGCACTCCAGCACCGTCCTCAAGTCTGGAACACACCCAGGGTATGTCTATTGACCTAACAAGTGGCAGTTGTATTAGAATGTGTAGTTACCCATTGCTATGGTATGTATGTGAGCATACAAGTGACTGTGGTGGCCAAATGTTAGGGCAGCAGACAATACACATCCATAGTGGCACCATGAACTCTGTAGCACATATGGGGATCACAATGGTAGCCTGTAGTACACAGGGTGTCCTAACCCACTGCAGATTATGGGCTGACCATCATGTGTGTCCGTACAGCCCACACACGTTCCATGCAGCTGGACAGATGTGGACCAATACAGACAAATGATATACAATGGCCTATGGATATGCCCAATGAATGACCCCAACCCCCTAAGACACATGCAGATGACAGCAGGCCAGGCAGTCTGATGTAGGTTGAGTAAGCTAGGACGTCCAACACCAGTGTGCTGGTAATTAAAGCTGGGAACTGACGTACCCTGGTATCCCTCCAACCAGCAATTTAGATAGGTCCACACACTGACATGGAGTACCTGGCATACCAGTACAGTAGCGGCAGATCTGTACAACTGTTGGCTGTGCCCCCTGCCAAACCTACACATGTGAGAGTCATGTGCGCCACCCACAGTGCTGTGTAGGACTGTGGTTGTGGTTGGATGTCCCCTCATGCTATGCAGACATGTAGCAACTGTCAATTCCACATGACCATTAGCTACCCTGCAGACACAGCATGACATCTGTATGTGTTGAACGGAGGAGTCAGCAACACAGTACTAACTATCTGGACATGTGACACATGCAATACTGTTGACCTTACTTGGCATGTTCACACACATGACGATATGATGGTAATGTCAGTCGACAACATGCGTAACAGTCATAATGGGCATGCTCACACAATGAAACACAAGACGGTCAGGCATGCATACACCAGTGGTCTGGACATATCTGGCAGTACATTGCTATATTGTTGGATGTCTGTGCTGTATGGTGTGTGTGTGGTCTATTGTCTGTACATATGCCATGGTCTATTGTTAATTCACATGAGCTATGTGCGCAGGGTACTTCTACCATCACGTGTATAGGGCGGTTCTTTGTTTGCGAACAGGCTGACATCTTTGGATACAGACTGGGTAAGGCACATTCCAGCTGGTGGGAGCAGTTGTGCGTGGGTTTGCACAGTGTTAAGCACTGCTGACCTCTGGTCACAGCAACTTATACACATTTAGACTCCACATTTCTTTGACAGTGCACTACTGGCATACTGGTAGACAAACACGCTTACAGCCGCTTGCTCACCAACATTTCCGCTTACATTTGTCACTCACGCTGGGTGTGTGCAATCCCTTGTGATGCGTATTACATCGGACTACATGACTACAGTATCGGGTATGTGTAACCATTTTGCGACGGCAGGCATTCAACTGTACGGACTCGGTGGCCTGTCCAGTGACATAATCATATTATATGCGTGTTCCTCATACAATCTGCTCCCATCTGCATGGGAACCGATACTCTGCAATGCTGACATGTGACGTGAGTTTGTTAACGCAGCTGTCCGACGAGTCATGCTACCACATACCTACTGCACGTTGTCCACTTTTCAGATTGCATGACGGGAGACTGTAGGAGTGACACCTTTCCCACTTTGCATGGGACAGTCCCTCATCACACATATCTCATGTGACAATACCAGAACTCTCCACTAATCAGGGACACATTTCTACAGAATCAGGGACAGGTCAAGAAAAATCAGGGACACTTTTACAAAAGTAGTGCTATTAACTTGAAACATTGACAGAATCAGAGCATATGCCTTAATACACATATTCTGAAGTAACAGTTGTTTATAACTCTTACTTATTGTCATTATTCAGTAAGTGTAATTCACCACCTTTCCTTCAACAGCCACTAATTTTAGGAGGGATTAAGAGGGACAGAGTTAAACTTTCAGTCAAACTCAGGGACGTACCTGACATTCAGGGACAGTTGAGTGGTATGGACAATACTCCAGCCATTGCAACTGTCCTGATTAGGGGACATTCTCATATTGTACGTGTCTGTACTGGTTGCTTGTTACAGGTCTTGTATACTTGACACGTCGATATGTCATATGTAGTAGCATAAGCAACTTTACTGCTGCTAGACTACGCTTTGATTTGTTCCGATATGTATATTTCTGTACTATGCATGGCTGTAGGTATGTTCTGCCCTGGTACATCTGACATTTCTACAAAGCAGGTTCCACTTTGGCCATTCAGAATGGTGGCGGCCCTATAGACCCTATATGTAGAGCTATCACATGTGTCAAGGCAACACATACCCACAGCCAGTAGTAAACGGACGACTTCCACGGTTTGCATACGTTAAAATTATTCATGTAGCATTATAATTGATAATACTGTTTCCTATTACATGTAGCTGTTACTGATACAACAAATTGATGTCTGACACCACTACACACATTATATAGCCTCCATTCCTGAACTCACAGGCCATGTGCCATAACTGTCATTTTGCAGGACACAACTGCCCAGAAGGGTGTGTCCCTCGCAGGCGTACGGGTGTTGAACCTCTTCTATTATGCTATCATCTACCTAAGGTGGTCAGCAAATTATGCACTTTCTGTCAGTAGCAGAACTCACATACCAATGGGTGTGAATGAACATTGTATCAGGGACAATGCATAACACCCTGTGAGACACATTTAGATGATTGGTTCTATTAACTAGACACATTCACAGTCACAGAGCATATATATTCATTCACGTTTGTCGAGGTACATACTGTTTATGACTCATACATGTTGTCATCTGTTATTACCTGTATTCTGCCACCTGTTCACCTAATATCACTAGTTCTGGAAGTGTTTAGTTGGACTTTGTTACATTCTGATACATAACTATGGACGTCCATGCTAATC